>NC_056751.1:453121405-453256405 GCF_019279795.1 Protopterus annectens
AGGTTCTATTCATGGAAATCTGGAATATTCATCTCCTAGGACAAACATTTATTCTGTTTCATTTCCAAAACCACTGAAACAATACTCAGTGTTTTATGACATTGTGTTAGTAGGATTTTCATTTTACAGGAATTGTTACATTTCCACGTGTCTGCTTCACACAACACACATGCCACAGACTCCTTTAATAAATCCTGTCCTGGAAACTATTTTTTGGTTGTTTTTTTTTTTTTGCTTGCAATTATACTTTCATCAGGTTTGTGGGTTTTCTCAATTAACTGCCATACCAACTGATGGCTTGACAGTTTCTCCATCAAGACCTTCTAACATTTGCCTGTATGAAATTAAGCTAATATAGCATATTGAAAGATGTGCTACCTTTGAGTGCCTTAGCAATGTCCATCTCATAGCTGTTGTTATCTCAGTAGTTAGGTTGCAACATTATCTTTCTTGTGCCTCAGTATTTAGGTTGCAATGTTATCATCTTTTTTGTGCTCGACTGTGAAAGTACAAGGTGTTATTCACATAAACCATCGCTCCACAGGTAGTGCTACTTTTGATTTTAGATCGTTGAATTATTCTCTAATAGATTGTCCTCAGGCCTGAAATGTCACTTTTTCCCGTAAATGTAGAAATGATCAGAAGACTAAACAATTTGCAAGAGACTCTCTTTTTTGTCAAATGTACAAGTTCCTCCAAGTGCTTTTGTTTCCTCCCACATTCCAAAGATATGCAACAGGTGGAATGGACACACTAAACTGGCCTTAGTTGTGAGTGTGTATGCGAGTGTGAGGCACTGATAGACTACCATGGCAGGGCTAGCCACCTGGTCATGTAAATCTTGGATCTAGATGATTGTCACTGTTGAAGTGACACCCCAACCTGATGTGCAAAAATGGGAAAAAGAGGTCGAGAATGGATGGATGGATCTCTTCTATGTTTGCCAAATATGTATTTGTAACAGCTATATTTTCATTTTCCTGTCCATTTTTTTGTTTAATATATAATGGAGGCCTGGACTAGAACTGACCTTTAACACACACACACACACACACACACACACACACACACACACACACACACACATACACACACACACACACACACACACACACACACACAAACACACGCACTTTGGATAAGTATACCTGAATGTCATATTATAATTCACAGTCTTCATCCATTTCTGAAATTCAGGTTTTTGCCTGTTTGCCGATTCAAATAAAGCACAGCATTCTTTTTAATTAGTCAGTCATCCCAGTCAAGTGTCATTAGCTCATTCTACCTAATACATAGAGAACATATGGAAAAGCCAGCTCCTTTAGTTTCTTAACCTTTAATTATTCCTCCTTTCTCCCTTTCCACTTTACTAAAAAAAAAAAATAAATAAATACACTTTATTCAGCTGTATTTGTGTTTCCTTCTACTCTATTACTTCATCTTTGTTTTTCTGCTACTTGTTCTCTAAAGTGTTCAACTGCATCTTCTCTGCTGCATTTATTACTACTTGTTTTTAGCCTGTTTAGATTTTAAGTGTTATTCTAAGCCTCTTAGTTTTTGTTTAAGCACTTGGGCTTTAGGCCAACCCCTTAGCTCTCCCTGGCCTCTCTCACTCAAATTCTGACAAATATGGATGGATAATTTCCTACGGTTTCTCCTGCCAGCGTGGTTGATATGTGCATCCTGAAACAGTGTAGCAACTGTCTCATGTACATGGACAACCATCTACTACTACCACCTACTAACACAATTTGTGAGAGATGCAATTACACAAAGAAGCTAGAGTCTATGCTCTCTCCCTCACAAGCCAATATATCTGGCACTGAGAAGGTTGTCAACACAATCACTACACCTCAAACACGACCCACAACTACACAACACACACCCACATATGTAGAGGTTCTCAACAAAAACAAACCCAAACAAAGGAGTTCTCAGAGGCAAAAACACATGAGAACTCCAGAATGCACCACACCCACATACCATGCATAGTCCACACCCAGTGTCTCGCAACCACTAAGGCCTAACCATAAACCCAACATACTAGTTATAGATGACTCCATTGTGAGACACACAGATGTGTCTCTCACCAGGCTGGATAAGGAGAAAGTCATGGTTAGATGTTTGTCTGGTGCCAGAATCCACCATATCACACATGCACTCAAGTCTTTCAACAATATGTACTGTTATGACTCCATCATAGTCCATGCTGGCATGAATGACTTGAGATGTACTTCCCTGGACTATATGAAAAGAGACATGATTGAGCTCGCTGAATATGTATCCCAGGCAGGTATGTCCTTAGACTTAAGCAGCATTCTACCATCACCCAGAAAGATGCCTCAATACAAACAGAAAATGATTGACTTTAACAATTGGCTTAGTTTCTGGTGCCATTCCAGGGGGATCCAGTACATGACAGCCTGGGAAGATATGCCCGACAGATCACAATGCTTTGCTAGAGATGGCCTGCATCTATCTCACTTGGGCTTCAGGCGTCTGGCAAAGGCCCTTGCCTTCTCCATAGTGCCTTTTTTAGGAAAAGTCATGAGGTTGATACTACCAACATAAAAATTTCAACAAAATGCAAATGAAAGGTCATGCTGCCAAATGCTAGGAGTCTAAACATGAAACTGCACTCATTGCAAGCATTCTTAACCCTGGAAGATGCTGACATTTCTGTAGTCAGAGAAACCTGGTTCAAAGCTGCAGACAGCACCCCGACCTTATCTGGTTACTCATCCTATCATACACTCAGACCCCAAACTGTGGGCAGCAAAGCCAGAGGAGGCAGAGTTTCAATACATAATAAAACCGCACACACCTCCAGGCTGGTCAAACAGTATGACACACAGGAGACATTCCAGGTGCAGTTAACCATTGACAAGACTCCTATTCAAATTATAGCTAGCTACAGGCCCCCCCAAATTTGACTCAAAATACCCACTAAAACTATCTGGACCTCTGCAAATCTATCAAGATTCAACCCTTTATCCTGATCCTGGGTGACTTTAATTACCCAACCATAGACTGCAAAAACTACTCATGCCAGAACACAAATGCCCAGAGATTCCTCAATTTTATTAATGCAAATGCCTTGGAACAAGTAGTCGATATCCCCACAAGAGGTGGTAATATCTTGTACTTGGTATTAACCAGTATGGGTAACTACTGCAGCACCCCTACAGTATCATCCTTCCTGGATTCAACCATAAAGCGGTCACTTTCCAAATCACCATCTCTCCTGACCTCCTTATAGCTAGGGTCAAACAAAAAAACTTTCCAAAGCTGATTACAACTTCCTGAGGGATGGTATAAATAGCTTCACAGGCCCCTCCACCACTGTAGAAACTGGCACCAATGTCCAAATCTACACCAAAGTACTATACAAGCATTTATATAGATGCATGGAATCAGGAATATGTGACAGGACAAAATCATCCTCCGCAAAGAAGAGTACACCTGTCTGGTGGACATCTGCAATAAATAAACTATATAACAAAAAGAAAAAAAATTGCTGTCCAGGACCAAGAAGGAGTAGGTGGCCAATTGGAAGCAATCTCTCTTTAGCCTGAACAAGCAAATAAGCACACTAGTGAAATCTTCTAAAGCCAACTTCGAGTCCAAACTGGTCACATCTAATAGAGACAGTCATAAGGCCTTCTTCACATATGTCCACAATCTCAAAGGAAGCATCCAGATCTGTTCAGAACTGGTGGTCAAGGACACCACATACACAAATGTTGTAGATATAGCCAATCTGTTGGCTGACAGAGTCAGCAAAAACTTCTCCCCTCTGCCCCCCCCCCATCAGTAAATCTAGACATCTCCAGTACCTGCCCCCCACCCTTATCTCTAGGGAACAGGTCATCACTGCCCTCTCAATGGCAAAAAATACAGCCTCCATAGGGTCAGATAAAATCCCAGGCTACATATTACATGAATTCAGGCATGAACTTGCAGCAGCATTAGGCACCCTATTCAGCTAAAGCCTGTGTACCGGCTTTGTCCCAGTTGAGTTGAGGACAGCCACTGTCATCCCTTTACACAAAGGTGGATCATCCACCGATCCAGGAAATTATAGACCTATCAGCATAACTAGCCTGATTTGCAAGGCCATGAAATGGATTATCATGGACCTCATTAACAGGGACATTGGCAACCTCCTACACTCAACCCCACACAGTTTGGATTTGTCAGGGTGAGGTCATGTCTGTTAAATCTGGTCGACTTCTTTGAGACAGTCACCAAAGTAATTGCCGAGGGGAAGATGGTGCACACCACCTACCTTGACTTGGCCAAAGCCTTCGACACTATTCCCCACTTGGGCATAGTAGATAAACTTTCTCAACTAGGCATCAATCCATATGTTATCAGATGGGTAGCAAAATGGTTCACTGATAGAACCCACCTAATAAAAACAGAGGAAGCCACCTCAAGCAGTAGACCCGTAACGAGTGGCATACCCCAGGGATCGGTCTTGGGGCCTCTGTTATTCAGGATATACTTCTCTGATGTACAGGCTAAAAACCAATGGGGTATGGCTGACCAAGTTTGCAGATGACTGCAAGCTGGGCACAGTCATCAATTCCTCTAGTGATGTGGACTTCCTCCAAGAGGGTCTCACCCAAACAAATGACTGGTACGAGAAACTTGGCCTCATGCTGAATGCCAAAAAATGCATCATCATCCCCTTTGGGGAGAGTGACGTCCCCAGATATTAACACATTGATAACATCCTAAGTACACAATCAGTAGTAAGGGATTTGGGCACCCAGGTTGATAGCAACCTGACTTTTTACCACCATGTTACTTACGTTGCATTGAAAGCTTTCTACATTGCCCACCTCATAAGTAAGGGTATTGCATCCAGAAACAAAGAGGTCTTAATATCTCTGTATTCTTCCCTTAGAATGCCAATTATTGAGTACAAAGTCCCCTTCGGAATGTACCTCTCAAAGCACATGCAGCAGCTGGAGAGACCACAGAGGTTCCTCACCAGAAGAGTTCAGGGCCTCAAACATCTACCTTACACAGATAGGCTAAAAGCCCTGTCCCTCTACTCAGTTTCATACAGACTCCTCAGAGGTGACCTCTGTTTGGCATACAAAGCAATCTCAGACCCCAGCTTGGCTGCTTCATATCCATAAGTCAAGCTCCACTCGAGCAACCCGCTCACGCAACCTCAACCTAGTCTGTGATATTAATAGGACTTGTTGGTGGGACAGATTTGTGCCCAGAGACTCCCCCATCTGTGGAATAGACTCCCTCTCCACATCAAGTTGAGTACCTCATTATCCCTTTTTAAGCTCAACCTGAATAACTGGATGGCAAACAGAAAATACACCCTGGGATTCCACCTGTGTCCCTGACAGACATGGGCTTTGGGTGCTGACTTGTCTAAACATGGGCTAAACTCTTGGCTAGGCTTATAAGGGCCTCAGGGCCAATAGTCTATTAATCTCCTATGAGCCTATGTGAGGACATAATTTGATTCTGTCAAAAAGCTTATACTCCACCCATTGGAAATTACAGTGCAAACTTCCTGAGCTCAATTAGAGTGAATGAGTTAAATTTATAAGGCAGGTGATATCCTCCAATGAACAAACGGCAGCATAATTTTTTTTTATATATCCGTTTCAAAGTCAAGGTTTTGTTATTTAATGCTAGAAAGATTTGCTTTAATCTTTTGTTGACCCATTTTAATGCACTGTCTTGTTCTTCCTTCAGTAACATAGTAATATATATCTAGACAATGTAATTCTTACAGACAAAATTCCTCACATTACATAATATAATTTATTTTGAAATCTTATAGAACTACTGTTTTTATGAAATCCAATTCTGTTCCTTCTTTTCAGGCAAGGATGCATAGTGAAATCTGACATGTTTTGAAATTGTAGATTTTACTCAGGTTAGTGATACCCACATTTTAAATCTAATTAAATTGTCTGGAAACATTTAATTCAATGATGATGGCCTCTATTACTGGTGGTATATGTATGTCTCTTTCTATGTATGGCCTTTTCTGTTCTTCAAGTGCCTAGGCATATGTATACTTCACCATAAATGTTATGCCATTTTATGATTTAATACTACCGCTAATACCCAGGGAGTATGATACATCATTTTTTCAATAATTCTAGTTTTTTTGAGTCAGTAAGATGGTGCCAGTGACCATATGTATACCATTAAGCTCAATCAGAACAGTGAATTGTAGTCTGAATCCATTAAACAAAATACCAGTACATTTCCCTTCCTAAGCAGTTCTTGGTAATATTAAATAATTTTTGATGTAGCCAAAATAGTAACACCAAAGACGTTGACATTTTGTACCCCAAACTTATGGTTATTTGTGAGGGCAGTACAGGACAACTGACCATCACTCATTAAATAAACAAAAAAAAAAATCTGTATTAATAAGGTATTTTCTTTAAGACAGAGATTTACTAAAATGTACAAGGTAAATTTCTCCTTTATGTATTTTATTTATGTATTTATTTTTATTTTATTTTACATTTGGTTACAGGGAAAGTCAGACTGGACACAAGTCCTTTTTCAACAGAGGCCCAGGGAGAAAAGCTCCACAAATAACACAGATTAATAAAGTATAATTACACAGGTACAAAGCATAACACTATACATTTTACATCAAATAAAACTAGGATGATAATACTTTAAACTGTACATCACTAAAAATAGGATGATTAATAGTGCAAAATACAGGTAAACCTATGAAAAACCTTAAACTGCTCAGTCAAACAAACCATTCAGTCTGATATAATATTATAATAATATAATGAATACACCAAATGTCTATACCTAAAAGAAGGAGTTACAGTTGAGAGGAAGAGAGAGGTATGAGGAATGAGACTTGCAAAATAAAGGAAGTCTACAGCCTGAAAATAAGGGATGAGTGTTTGCACTAGGGGGAGCAAGAAGAAGAAGGAGTTAGATTAGCCTGGGGAGTCACAGTTACAAATCTAATTAGCTTGTAGGTTTTTTTAGAGATTTCTTGAACTGAGATAAGGACATTATGGCTGATATATTAGTGGGCAGAGTGTTCCATTTTTTAACTATAACATTTGAATAGAGAAAGGATCCCGCAGGGCTGGTGACTTTAATGACGAAGTAGAGGTTTATTCTTTGAGCATAGAACCCAAGTACTGGAGTAAGGGTGTAGTAGGTTTTGTAATGTAGGAGTTTTCTTGGGGCAATAAGGAATCTTATGGGTTTTATATAAACTGGTTATAAAGGAGAAGATGAGGAAGTGCAGGCAAGTTGAGTTGTTTAAGGGCTGAGCAGTGATGTGTTTGATGTGGGCTATTGGAAGTGAACTTTGCAATTTTGTTAAGCAGGCATCATGTTTAGTGATATCCAATTTTCTAAGATTGGTGAGGATAGGGGAAGCATACAGAAGTGCAGAAATGAGATATGTCTGTGCTATTTTAGTCTTGGTGCTGTTTGCGAGGAATTGTTTGTTTTCATACAGTCTCCCCAATTTTTTGTGCATTTTCTTTATGGTGAGTGACATGAGTGTAAAATTTCATGTTGCAGTCTATCTCAACTCCGATAAGTTTTATGTGCCATTATATTGCTGTGGTGAAGGAGCTTGTACATCTCAATGAAGCCATGAACTATACCATGTAGCACTGCATGAGACAGCAGGTCATGGTGGAGACAACTGGTGAGAGATGATCCAGTGGAGAAGGTAATTGCAAGCCACTCCAGCATTTTTGCCAATAAAACCCTATGGGCAGAAACAACTAGTGTCATGTTGAAATGTCCTTGGATGACAAGACGCTTAGGTCATAATTTGTCTGGCATACTGCTGGGCGAAGAGCAGATAAGTATGAGTCTAGATGGAGTTTACATAAATGATGGATTAAAGGAAGAAGAAAGACAATTTGCTGATGTCCCAGAGATGAATGAAAAGTGCACTACTGCAATGGACTTATGCATGACTGCAACTTGGAATGCATGAAGAATGAACCAATGTAAATCTGAAATAGTTAAGGATGGTGTGACAAGAATACATATTGACATGTGGGGAATTAGTTGAACTGAAATGGACTAAAAGTGGTGCTTGCATTTGGTAATCATTATAACTTCTACTTCTGTTAATAATGGTACATGAGAGATGAGGCAGACCTCATAGTTAATAAATGGGTGCAAAGGTCATTGCTTGCTTACAACTCCAAAAATGATAGAATATCAAGGCATACTACCATTTAAGCCATACATTACAGTGAGACAATTCTATGCTGTAACTATAGATGCTAAAGAGAGGAAGTTGAACAGTATTGTGGGAATTTGCAGTAACATTTGGAAATAATACCATAAAAGATGCTGAATTCATCATAGGTGAACAGAATGCCAAAGTTGAAATGTAACGATCAGTCTGGATATTGGCTGGTTTTGCCCTGTGTTATGAAATGAAGAAGGATATAGATTAGTAGAAGTCTGACATTATCATTTTATGGTCATAACAGACACTCTCTTTCAACAGCCTTAGAGATGGCTTTACATATGGCTTTCACCAGATGGTCATTTCCAGACTGACATCAGCTATGTATATTAAAGTAAGAGATGGGAAGAGTTCAACTGAGTTGGCAACTATAAAACCTCAGCTCATTACAAAGTTTAGGAACAAATTCAGGAAAAGAAGAAAAACATCTATGCCAGGGAAATACAACCTCAACGATATACCAAAGGACTATGTGGTAAAAGTGAAGAAAAAATTAAGGGATTAGAAGACCTCATGATTAGTACTTATGGATAGAGCTTTTGAAGAACTATGGACAGAAGCCTGTGTCGCTGTCTGAAGGGAGGCATCCCATTCAAAACAGAGAGAAAATTAAGAAGGTAAAATGTTGACCTGTCTATGGAGACTTTAGACATGGTCAATGAAAGAAGTAAAAAGGCGACGCAGATAGGTAGAATATGCCAAACTTAATGCAGAGTTAGAGTGAACTACAGGATAGATAAGTAGGCTTGTTAAATAAGCACATGTGCAACAAAAGATGAGAAAAGAATGTAAGTTATGAGATCTGTTTAATAAGATTGGTGATAAATGTCAGTGTCAAAGTGGACCTGATAAAGACACATTTGAGAAGTGCGTAGCAGAAGGAGAAGATATAAAGAAGTGGTGTCAGGAATATACATATGAATTATTAAAAAAAAAAAAAAAAAACTCTGCACACCAGTAAAAAACATAGAATGGTGTGTCCTGTGATCTAGAGGAAGACATTCTGGAGAGTGATGTTGATTAAGGAACAACAACCCTTCTTGCTACTAACAAGGTTGTAGAAAGTGATGGACACATGGCCATTTCCATTAGATTGAAAAATGTCAGTTTATAATCCAGTGAAAAATGCAGACAATGAACTGTACTCAGATTACCAAATGACTGCACTTATTTCACATATGTGCAAGGTGGTGCTCAAGATAATGCAAGCTGCGGTCCAGCAATATAATAATCAAGGTTTTCCAGCTGTAAAATCTGATTTTAAAAGGGGTAGGGGCACAACCAATCAAACTGCCAGTATCTGCTAAATAATAGAGAAGGCAAGAGAATTCTTGAAAAACACTTCTGCTTTTCTAAGTACCCAAACGGGTTTGGTTGTGTTCACCATAATAAAATGTGGCAAGTTCATAGTGAAATGGGAATACTGGTTCCCTTTATTTCTCTCCTGAGATATCTGAATGCAGAATAGAATGCAGCAGCTAGAATATGATATGAAATAAATAGATGCTCTGTGACTGAGAAAGGAGTACAGCAAGGCTAAAAACTGTCACCCTAAATATGAAATGTATATGTTGAATAGATCATGTGAAATTCTGGGATAAAAGAATCAGATGATGAAATCAATGTCTTTGTTTATAAGTTCCATGATAATGTGTTCCATGCCCTTGCAGATCAGGCTTGTCAGACTGATGGGATGATAGTTCCCAGGATCCAAGGTGGATCCCCCCTTGTGGAGTGGGATAACTGCATCTGTGTGGCACTCAGTGGGCATGAAGCCTGAGGTGAGGCTATGATTAAACATGACACTTAGGTGAGGGGCCACTTCATTTTGTAGTTCATGTAGTACGTAGCCCTGGATGTCATCTGGTCCCATGGATGCTGTATTCTTAGCTTTGGAGAGTGCGGTTTCTACCTGTGCGGCTGTGATTACCTGAATTTGGCAATCTTTTGCTACTGAGATGGGCCCTTTAGGGGGTGAGATGTGGGTGATGTTGGCACTAAATTGATCTGCCAGGATATTGGCAATATCTTTGGGATCAGTATATTTAATGCCATTCTGTTGTAGCTCAGGGCAGATCTGAGCATTGCCATTTAGATTACTGACATAACTATAGAATGCCTTGTGGTTGTCTTTGGAATATTTAGCAATTTTATTTTTGTAACTAGCTTTGGAGAATTTTATAAGGGATCTCAGCTTCTTACTTAGGCTGGTAAGGTAGTTTTTTGCATCCTGGGAATTTCCTCTTTTCTGCAACAGTTATTTCCTTCTGTTGTATGGTTTGTTTATGGCAGGGGACCACCAGTCTGGCTTCCTTTTTTTGGAGGAGAGCATCCTGGTTCAATTTTGGATGGCACGATTCATGCACGAGTGGATGTGCTCGTACAGTGCCATAGTGTAGGATTCAGCAGTCGAACTTTCAGCTCGCATCTGCATGGGTGTCATGAAGCTTGTCAATTCTGACTTGAGTAGCATGAAGTTGGCTTTGGAGAAGTTTTTTACAGAGGTTTCCTTACTAGGGGGTGGGATGTGGATGTCAAGGGTGATTAGATTATGGTCAGACCTGACCAATGAGAGAGTGACCATTGGTGTGGATCATCTATCTCCCATGTTGGTAATGATCAGGTCTAGGATATTGGAGCCCCTGGTGGGACAATGGATTAGCTGATCCAGGGCGTTAGAATTTATGAATTCCAAGAACCATTGGGAAAAGGTGTTGATACCTGAGTAGTTTTCCCAGATAATGGCAGGGTAGTTGAAATCATCCAGTATTACAGTGTTTGGTTGTATCTTAATATTTTCAAGTATGTTTAGAAAAGTGTAGTGAGAATCATGGGGCAGGGTAAGGGATTTGTAGCAAGCTACAATTTGGATTGCAGTCTTACCTAGTGTTAGTTGCACCTGGAGAATTTCAGATGCATTGTGTTGGGCAACTAGCCTGGAAGTGTGAATATCATTGGTGAATATGGACACTCCTCCACCTTTAGTGTTTCAGTCTTGGTTTGTTGGCCGAAAAGTGAGGTAAGAGTTGTAGCCTGGTATTGCAGGGGTGCTCTCTGGAGCCTTAAACTAGGTCTCAGTTACTGCACAGATATCGATGTTTTCCATTTTTAGGAGGGCCTCGAGAGAGCGCATTTTGAGGGTTAGACTTCTAGCATTGAGTAGCATTACCTTCAGATTTTGCATGCTTTTATCAGTTACAGTGGTGGTTTTGCCCTTTGAACCTTGCCTGAAAAAGGCACTATAGGTGTGGCAAGAGCTTTAGCAAGTAACCTAAATCCCAGGGGCAACAGCTGAAGACCATCTCTGGCAAAGCATCGTGTTTTATCATGTCGTCCCAGGCAGACAGATACTGGATCCCCTTTGAATGACACCAGAAGTTTAGCCAATTGTTGAAGTCAGTCATGTTGTCCTTATACTGTGGTATCATTCTGGGCGAAGGCAGGATGCTACTCAGGTCTAGGGTTATACCTGCCTGGGCCACATGATCCGAGAGCTCTTTCATGTCTCCCAGAGAGGTATGTCTCAAGTCATTCACTCCAACGTGGACAATGACAGAGTCATATTTGTACTTGTTGTGGAGTGACTTGAGTGCATGTGTTATGTGGCGGATCCTGGCACCTGACAGGCAGCTGACTGTAGTTTTCTCCTTGTTCAGCCTGGTGAGTGGGACATCAGTGTGCTTGACTATAGAGTCACCTATGACTAAAGTGTTGGGTACATTGTCTTGCCTTAGGGGCTGTTGTTGGGTGGCACACTGATGTTGTGAACTATGTGTTACTTTGGTTGTGACTGGTGTTTGTTTGCGTTTCAGCTTCGGAGGTCCTTGTTGCTTGGGCAGACTAATATTAAGGGCCTCCGCATATGTGGGTTTAGTGTTGCTATGTGTGGGTGTTGATGGTGTGGGTTTTGAAGGGCTATGTGCTGCTTGAGGTGTAGTGCAGGAGTTAACCTTCTCCTCTTGACTGTCTAGCACAATCTTGGCTGGAGAGAGTTTTGCTTCCAGTTTGGCTATGTAAGTGCATCTCTTGCAGTTTGTAGTGTTGGGTGGTAGGAGGAGAGGGTTGTCTGTGTACATTAGGCAGTTGCTGCATTGCCCCAGTATGCCCAGATTCACCAAGTGGACAGGAGAAATCACCAGAAGCTGACCCTTGGACATGCCTGTTTAGGTGCTTTTTTCTGTAAAGTACAAGAGCTGTTTTCCCTTACCTTTGCAAGGTACTTTGCAATTATAGGCTGTTTACTGCCTACAATTAATTTCTCCTTATTAACAAGGAGAGCTGGGCACCTGTATCAGTTTTGAACAGAATAAAGCAGTTCTTATCAGAAACATCTGACTTGTTAATGTCCTTAAGCTCAAGAACAGTTGGCTTTGACTAAATGTCTACACAGCAACAGCAGCAGTAGCAAGGTATGCAAATCTTTTGTAGGAATACTGTTTATGATTCTGGAACACCTCAAATATTACTTATGTGTAGCAAGAGGGAAATACAAACAGTTATTGCATTACTTTCTTCACCTTTTTTTTGTCTTTCACAAAAGTAAACCACAGTGCAATCTTACCACTGTTTGCATTTTCAGAAGATGGTTGTTTGTAAAGTAGGTATCAGAGTCCATTGCCAATGGTAATTTGGTGTATTACATGTTCATACCCATCTATTGTAGTGCAGGAGAAAATTTACAGACCAGTGATTACCTTCTTTAATTCTATATTATGTAAACAAAAAGTACTCAATATAAGGTTAGTATGATCCAAAGTACGATGTTACAGGAAAGTAGTTAAACATTTCCATGTCATGGCTTCTTGTAGTATGAAGCATCAAGACAAGAATGACGTTCTTTTTTTTTTAACAGAAATTAACAATATAAAATCATTTTAATAAAAGTAATTTCAGTTTAATGTTAGGAATGGAATGATTTAATGAAACTGATGTATTTAGATTGTGCAGAAGTTTAGATCTTGAATAAGGATAGGAGTTCCAGCTTGCAAGAGCTGTGTTCATTTGTATGCATCCACTGATTTCCATAAAATTATTGTAGAAATCTATTGACACAGAAGGAAATATAATACTGCATGATTGTGTAGTTATAATGAGTATATAAAACAAAAAAGTTTTAGGTTGTTAATGTAGTAAACAAAACTAGCATTTATTGGCATAAGGCCTATGTATCATTTTTTTTAGAGAGCTATAAATATTAAAACTAGAAGTGAGATGGCTTATTTTTGAATGGTGTTGAATTTTCTTTATTTGATGGGATAATTCATTTTTTTCCTCATACTGTTATAGTGGGTTATTGTTTTGAAGCATGGCTGCCTTAAGCTGTGCTCACAGATGAGGTGGAGATTTATCCCACCCATCCCTCACTTGAGTGCTGCTTTTGTGATAGCAGATGCATGCAGTGGTCTTATTTGGGACCAAAGAGAAATGAGAATCTACCGGTTCTAAATCAGAGGAGTTGTTTTCTTAAAACACATACACAACTCTTGAGAGATTCTTGTGATTTCTTGGGGAGAATTATTGATTACCTCCACAGAAAGCCCTGTGACCAGTGGATCCCCCAGAGTTCTCTGCTGGGGCCTCTCCTATCTGGCATCTACATTTCTGAAGTAAAAGCAAATGCCAAAGGGCTATGGCTGAATATGTTTGTAGAGAGCTCAAACTAGGAGCAGTCACTGAAACCCCAAATACTTTGCCACCCTGCAAGAAGGTTTACCCAAGTAAATAACTGGTGCCAAAATCATGGACTGAAACTAAATGCCAAAAAGTGCATTATTCAATGATTTAGGAAGTCATTTATATCAGGGAACTACCACATTAACAATGCGCCCATAAGAGCTAACCCAGTTGTTTGGGATTTGAGAACTTATGTGGACATTCACCTAATTTTTGACAAACAGATGCCCAGTGTTGTAAGAATATCCTTCTATGTTGCACAACTTATAAACAAAGAGATTGTGTCTAGAACTGTGAATGTCATTTTATATCTTTGCTCGGCCCTCATTAGGTCAGTTACTGAATATAATGCCTCCTTTGATATGCATCTGTCCAGACACATGCAACAACTGGAACACCCACAGAGATGCCTCACTAAAAGGATATAAGGACAAACAACATGTCCTATATGTATCAAAAGAATACTCTGTCACTATACTGGGTATCCAACAGTCTGCTAAGAGGTGACCCAATGCTAATGAATTTACTATAAACCAGCAAGTCAAATGGCATCAGAAATATATATATATAGGTTTACTGGCTTACTGTCAAAATGTAGAAGTGCAGTTAGAGGAACATGGGAATGCCAAATGTGTGTTGACTGATTCCCGTATTTCCGAACTGCAATTCTATGAATGTCCTTTAGGAATGCCACTGTGCATTTGTTCATATGAAGTTGATGTTACAAATAGAGGTCAAAGTACAGTGCTGATATGGAAATGTACCCTTTTCTTCACAGTAGTGCGATCTGAGATTTGGAATATATAATTTGCACTGGGGGTGGGGGCACAGCCTACCCACGTGGGGGGTGCAGGATGGCCTGCCCCTCCTGCAAAAAATGTGAATTAAAGTGATGTGCAGTACTGAACTGTGTACATTTGTACTGCTGGGAAGCAAGCAGGTAAGTTTCATCAGGTAAACTTTCGATAATGTTGAAGCTGTTTTCAACATATTTATCCAATTAGTATTCAAGAATTCAGGGGTTTTTTTTTTTGGTGTTTGTGTACAAAATCTGTTTTAACATGTGAGATTTTGAATTAAACACATATATATATATATATATATATATATATATATATATATATATATATATATATATATATTTTTTTTTTTTTGTGTGTGTGTGTGTGTGTGTGTGTGTGTGAGAAAGGGCCAATATGACACTATAGTTGATCTCATTAACTTCAACAGCATTACTGATTTTTTTTTGCTTTACCTATAATACAGATAACACTTACTACTTAGATGTGAAGCTGTCAAAGGACAGTAGAGAGTTTCTTCTGACTATTCATAGAAAATCTAATTTTTCCAATTGATATTTACAGTATAATAGCTAGTATCTTCTTTCTTACTAATGTCATCTAGCTAATGGCCATTTCTTTAAAGTTAGGTAAACCAAACAAAATGAGCTGCAGGAAACACAAATCCAAGGCTGATGATGTAAAATAAAATTTAATAAAGTAAGCACACGCTTTCGGAGGTCTCAATGGCACTCCTTCAGACAAAAAGGTTACATTTTTTTTTTAAACTGACAAACACATTTATATACAAATTAATTATGCTAATTAAATACTTTCAAACCAGCAAATCACATAACCCCATTAAAGGAGTATGTTCATACTACTGACACCAACAACCAAACTAAATACTTTCATCTTAAAAAATATGTAGTGTAAAAATCTTAGGTCTTTGTGCACCATAAATAAAACCTAACACAAAAGGAAAAATTTAACCTTAAGTGATTAAAAATCCAGGTAAACTTCACATTGAACCTGTAAACTTAAAAACATAAAAACAACCCACTCGTGTTATCTTTTCAACGAGAAGTTCTTTAAAATACAACTAATAGAAACATAATCGTTTAATCCTGGGTGCATGTAGGCAGCTGTACGAATCTGCCAAAAAAGTTCACAGATTTCCAAAAGGTTTTGCCAAGGACCACCTCTAACATCACAATCAATTTTCTTCAAAACAGTGAACTTAAAGAAATGGTCTGAAAAATGGCCAATGTGTCTAGCAAGAGCGTTGTTATGTTCACCTCTAGCTGTAGCATATGTGTGCTCATAGATGCGCTGCCTGATTTTTCTTTCGGTTTTACCGATATAAAATCCGGTGCATCTCTGACAGGTAGCCACATAAGCAACCCCCCTGGTCTCACAGTTGAATTTACCATTGATTTTGTACACCTGATCTCTCAGCCTAATCGTAGCATCTGTGGACACATGTTTACACTGCCTACATGACCCGCATTTAGTCATGCCTACTTTGTGAACTTCTGAAGTTTTAGGTTTAACCTTCAGCAATGATTTCAAGTTTTGTCCTCTCCTAAAAATAACTTTAGGGCTATCACCGAACTTGTTAAATAAGTGGGGGTCTTTGATGACCAAGGACCAATTCTTTTTTAGCACTTTCAAAATAGACGAATGGTCTAAACTGAAAGTGCACAAAAATCTGGTAGCAAAAGAGGCTGTTTGATTCATGGGTAAGACAGTGTTCTCTAAACTGTCGTCACCGTGTGAGGCATGTCTTACAGTAGACAGAATGAGTTTATAAAAACCTAAACTCCTTTTATTAATGACTTCAGATTTTATTTCTAGGACAAGACCTAGGGGGTACCCTCTATTGGAAAACATGCCAGTTAAGCACTCACATTCAACTAGAAAATCATCATAATCCAAAACCATCCTAGCGGCCCTAACCATCTGACCTTGTACGACCGCTCTTTTCTGATGTTTAGGGTGGCTACTAGTATAATAAAGGAATGCATTGGAATAAGTAGGTTTCCTATAGATCACACTCTTAAGGCTCTGATTGACAAGATCCTTAATCAACAAAATGTCTAGGAAGCTAATACACCATTCCTGTAAATTCTAAGTAAATTCTAAAAAACCGGTCATGTTAGAAATCCTTTCTATAAAAGAAGGAACCAAAGAGGGATCAGCCTTCCACAGTATAAACATGTCGTCCTGATACCTAGTGTACCAGGCAACACAGTCATTGAATACAATATCAGGAAAAAGGAATGTCTTTTCCCAATATGCCAACACACAGTTGGCAAAACTGCCCCCACACGGTGAACCCATTGCTACCCCTGATAGCTGCAAGTAAATGTTACCTTCAAACAGCATAAAGTTGAAATTCAATACAATTTCTAATAAAGTTTCAACCAAATAAACATTGTTGTTGCTAACCTTTTTGTTCCTAAGGAATTCACATACCCACTGTGTACCAAGCTGTTGGGGGATAACGGTGTATAGGTCTTTAATATCGATAGTTAAAAACCACCACTCACTACAAAAAGGAATAGTCCCTATATCGTGTAAAAAACTCCAAGAGTCTTTACAGATTTGGGACTCAAGTTCTAACAACGGTTTCAAAATAGTATCCACCAGCTTGGCTCACAAGTAAGTTATGGACCCACGGCCATCAACAATCGGGCGGAAAGGTGGGTCTCTAATGGATTTATGAATCTTGGGAATACCAAACAAGACGGGGAGCCTAGGGGCCACTACCGTCAAGTAATGATAACGGTCAATATCAATGACCCTTTCCAAAAATAAATCCTCGATAATGCCTCTTATCATAGAATAGGCTTGGTTTACTTCATTAATAGTAACCGAAGTGTAAAATTCCATGTCTAACATATTGGACATTTTCTCAGTGTATAAATAATGATTCATGAAAACCAGACCTCACCCCTTGTCTGGTTTCATAACCCTAACATGAGAGTTCTGCAGTGTTAAAATGAAATCACGCTCAAGTTTAGTGATGTTCAACTTATGTTTGTGTGAATTAGGGTTGTTCTGAGCTAAAGCCCTAAAAGCGAGCTCACACATTTTCTCAAAACAGCGTAGAGCCTCATGCAAAGGGGGGTTAAAAACACTGGAAATTCTAAGGTTACCACTACTACTACTTGCAGAATGTTTCTCGTGCATTAAGATGTTTAAATTAAGTTTCCTCACGAACAATTTCAAATCAACAATGGTTTTGACAACATCAAAGTGAGAATCAGGCACAAAGGATAATCCCTTTGAAAAGAAATCTACCATGTCCTCACTAATGACAAAACTGGTATAGTTGTATATCTTAAAGTCTCCTCTAGAGTCAGCCATAATCACGGGGTCGTGTTTTGTATAAACTATCACCTCCTCGGGTTTCTCCTGCTCCTGGAGTTGCCAAAATTGTTCCTCGCTCACATGTTCCTCTGCTTGGGTTTGTTGTTCCTGGGAAACCCCCCTTGGGGCAGGTTATTCTGACTGTTTGCATTTGAGGATGGCGACTGTTGTTCGCAAGTGGCCACACCATGACCATTGTTGTTGGTGCTGTTGATAAGACGCTCGCTACGACGGAGAGGTTGTGATTCTTCATTCTGGTTACTAGCCTCATCCCCCTCCTGGTTATCCAAATTTAATGAGTATCCACTCAAGTCCACAACTTGCCTAAATTCATTAGTTGATTTAAAAATGGGGGGGGGGGATGCGGATAAGCTTTTTTTATTTGCATATTCGCGAACATCCCTGTCAATCTTTTTCTTCTTGGCGTTGACCAGTTTACACATTGTAGCCTCAATACTATTAAAAATACGAAAATATTCGTATTTGTATCTTAAAAAGTCAATGTCACCTTTGATTTGGTGTTCAAGAGCTTCCAAGTCTTTTTGAAGGGCTTCAGCCTCTTTGTTGTACTGTAAAATTAGCATATTGATAAATTCAAAAGCCTGCTTATCAAATAATGTGAGGAGATCGTTGTGAAATTGTGACCGCTCGATAAGTCCTACAGGAAATCGCCACTGCTGAATCCCTTTAGGAACCACTTGTTTAGCCAAACATTGTTGGAAATATGATATTTCCAATTGAAGTTTTCTACATTTGAACAGTTTTAAATCAAAGGTGTTGATAAGCTGTAAAATGTTACTTACAGTTGGTTCAATGTTAGTAGACGTGGGCGTGTCGTTTTTATCGATATTCCCCTTTTCAAAGAAATCAATGTTGCTCAAAAAACCACAGATGGTAGGGGTAGACTGAATCATACCTTGTTCAGTCACATTGTTATAAACTCGGTTATTTGCCCTTGGAGGTGGAATTCCTTGACCCGCCTGCAAGCCGAGTAAATGAGAACCACAGTTGCTATTCACATCATTGCCAATTAACCGAGTATTAGTACTGTTAATTGTGAGTGGTTGCTGTCCTGGTGGAAGTGTAGATAGTCCAGCACCGGAATGTTGAGCCTGTGAAGTGTTGGTGCCAGTTTGAGAACCAAACAGCTGAAAAGCATCAAACCGCTGTGTAAGATTGTCCATATGGCCCATAATCATCTCCAAAAGAGCCGTTAAGTTACCGTCGGCATTCGCCTCACAAGTGGATGGCTGGTTAATGATGGAATGCCCACCCTGACATTCCAACTGTGTAAATAAAGAGCCTTGAGGGGAGTTGTATTTTAAAGAACTTCTCGTTGAAAAGATAACATGGGTGGGTTGTTTTTAAGTTTACAGGTTCAATGTGAAGTTTACCTGGATTTTTAATCACTTAAGGTAAAATTTTTCCTTTTGTGTTAGGTTTTATTTATGGTGCACAAAGACCTAAGATTTTTACACTACATATTTTTTAAGATGAAAGTATTTAGTTTGGTTGTTGGTATCGGTAGTATGAACATACTCCTTTAATGGGGTTATGTGATTTGCTGGTTTGAAAGTATTTAATTAGCATAATTAATTTGTATATAAATGTGTTTGTCAGTTTAAAAAAATGTTTAACCTTTTTGTCTGAAGAAGCCCTCCGAAAGCGTGTGCTTACTTTATTAAATTTTATTTTACATCGTCAGCCTTGGATTTGTGTTTCCTGCAGCTCATTTTGTTTGGTTTACCTGGTTTGTCGTTTCATTCGTTTAGTGCTTTTTGGTTTACTCAGTTTCTTTAAAGTTAACTAGAAGAACTTTGAAAACAGAAGCTATTCATTGATAAAAACTGGGAAGCTGTGAATATGTTTTTTGGCAGGTGTTATGCACGTGACTTTATTTATAGGATTAGTAATGAGGCCGGTAAAGAATGGAGAAACAGATACAAACCACCATTGTTAACTATTGGACTCTTAGGATACTTGAACAAAAAGATTGTAGCAGAATTATGAGCAGAAAGTCAAATTTTGAAGTACACTTAGAAAGGCATCCATCTTTTTGAGAGAGTTTCAGTTTTATAATACAGTACCGATTATGTCCATATTAAGAACATTATCAAGTTTAATTGGACAATTTTTAGAACATATCTAAATAATCAAAGGCCTTTTGAGTATCAAAAAGCACACAACCAGCATACATCTACTTTTCTTTCTTAGGCCTGTTTAAAAATTATCTTAACTTCCACTAATTAAACTCAGAAGTGTACCAGGCAGCAAATCCCATATGATTTGTGCATGCTATTCTCTTGGCCAGTGCAGACACTAAAATTTTTGCATCAACATTAATAAGGATATAGGTCTGTACTTCCCCTGCAGTCTCATATCCCTCAACCCTTTAGGATGACCCCTCCCCTGCACTCCAGAATAAAAAATAAAAAATAAAAAAAGAGCTAAGTATTCCACCAACAGCTCCTGGTGCTGTTTACACAATTCCCAGAGAAACCAGAATTTTTCCTCTCTTCAAATATTTAATACCATCCCATACCTCTACCAAAAAAATCTCACCATCTAGAACCAGTTTCTTTTCCGGATTCAGAACAGTCCCTTTCCATCTGAAAGGGCAGATGTTTGTCTCAATTTCCTACTTGCATTTCCCAGATGACACATAGAGAGCTGCACAGAACTCCCAACAGCATATTATGAATGTTCTATGAGCCCCACTCCCCTAGGTCACCTTACCCTTTCACAGATGGGATAATACTTATATTCTCCCTACCCTTAAACTTGGCAGCTAGCCATTTGCCTGATTTCACACTTCTTATTTAAAATCTTCAAAGTAATGAGGTGATGTTCTATCATTCTAGTCCCATGCTCTACAATAAGTACCTTTAATCTTTCCATTGAAAGTACCACCTCTTCATCCAGCCCCCCATGTTTGATCTAGCACCCTCTAATTTTACCTAGCTTCTGCTCCAAATTCACAATTTCCTTATTATTCACTCTATACAAATGTCTGTATACAGTCATCAAATATTCCCTGAATGCACAGTTAATAGTGTCCCACCACACATGGCTTTCACTATGCAAATCCATAGCCTTGAAATTTATTAAAATTAAATCATTTAAGAGGTGCTTCTCTTCCTCACTTCTTTTTTTTCCACCCAACACCATTCCCTCCATCTCCACATTTTTTATAATTTGAGATTGCTGATTAAAATGGAACAAAACGCATGCATAGTCTGAGAGGCTCCTCTCCCCTAACTTCGCTGTACTCAACTGCTCCATCGGTTTGCTCCTCAACATAAATGTTCCCAAATCTACTGGCCTGATTTTCATTCTCACTAGAAAATGTATAGGTCTCTCATAGGGGATGTCTCTGTCTCCATACATCTACCCACACCTCCTCCTCCTCTCAGCTGGCCCCACTTTCCTTGTTCTATCATTTGTTTCCTTCTTTCCATATTTACTGTATTTTAAGGAGTCCACTACTAAATTAAAATTACCCCCAATCACCACCCTCTTAAAAATGGTAAAACAGCTGTCCATTCTTCATAAACATTTTAAGAAAAAGAAGGGGAGTCAATGTTTGTGGCGTTCTACTCCTGACCCTTACAAATTAATCCTAAATGATTCAGCTACCTTCCTTGTCCTCCTTTTGATATTTAACCTGATCCTGTAAATTATTTTAGCCAAACTAAAAGCCCCCCTTTTCACCCCAAGGTATGACAATACACCCAAACAACTCAAAGTTACACCCCCTCTACTTTACCAGTTTCTTTGCTAGATATCTTGCCTTTGCAGCAAAATTATATCAGCTTTCAGTCTTTTCTATTTATTCCTAATCTTTCTCTTTTTAATAGGGTGTCGCATCCCCCCTACATTCCTCAAGACAACATGCAGTAATAAGATATCCCTCCAAAACCTCCACCCCTCATTGCTGTTATCTCCTCTCTTGTCCAGGCTATTGCTCTTAGCTGAGGAAGCTCTAAGAGACCTTCCATATGGAATATGCAGGCAGTAGAGAATGATGCTCCAATAATCTGACTACTAATTGACACCAATCACAAGCCACTGGATGCATCCTTAGACTACCTCTATATTTACAAAAAGACTGTATTAACTCAAAGTCCCCTCTATATTACAAAAACAAAATATCTAACTAAATATTCAGTTATTCCCCAAAAAGATTAAGCAGAAAAAAAACCACAGATTTCAAATTTAATCTACACTAAACAGATTTCAGGTTTAGTAGATTTAGGATAAATGCTTTTTCACCCGAAAACATTTCTAACAACATACATTGCAACTACACACAAAAAAGAAAACAACAAACTAATGAGATATTCACTTATATAAACATAATATCATCAACAATTAGCTACACATACTGATTTCAAACAAGTCCAGCAATACGTCCTCAAGACCCTCTTATACTGTCAGTAATGCAACATATCCACCTCATGTAGGTAAACAGCAGGACAAATGCGAAAAGAAAAACACCAAAGGTACCCTTACTTCCTCATTCATTTATGCATCTGACCCTTTAAAGCCTTAACTATTTTAACAGTGGTGTCCTTTCTGTCCACTAAATGTTTGCACTCAGCACTAGAATCATCTCTTGCAATCTTCGCTCATAGGTCCATACTGCATTTGTCTACATTATGCCCTTCATCTCAAAGTCAAAAGACTTTATACCTTCTGCTTAAGGGGTCCCACCTCTGCATTCTGCACCTCACTTTCCATTATAGACCCTCTGCTTGTCTCTTGCCATTTCTTACCCTTTGTGACTGTTTTTGCCAATGCTTGATCCTCACAGAGCTTGTTTTTGCCTCCCTTTTGTACATCTTGCTAATGGGTTCTACCTCCTCCTCTGTACCCAAAACTCTGTCTATGTTATGATATGCTAACCAATCCATCTCTTGTAACACAATCTCAGAGGAAGTGTCAGTCCTGACAACATGTTCCAATTCCTCCCCGCTAAAACAATGCTGAAGAGAAACAATTTTCTAAATATTTCTGGTAGGGGCCTATATATTTTTAAGGAGTTGCCTAGCTTCATCTCAGAAGAAAAATGCTCCCGTTAGTCATTCAATACCCTGATGAGGATAGCAGAATACACTAGCCATGATACAACACCTTTGTACTTCAGCTCTGTCGGCGCATCTGTAAAAGACAGTGCATCTCTAGAGAAATCCTGGAAAGCACTAATTACATTCCCATGCACAGCCACACAGTGCAAGAGCTACAAATTGGTAAGAAGCCTCTCCCTAGCTGTATAGGAAATTAACATCATAAGCACTTGTCCTGGACAAGAAGTCGTCTCAGGTCTCCCCCCACTCTATGAATTGAATTGTTTCAATCTCCCAGTTAATAACATTTGGGTTTTAACTAAAGGCATATGCAGGGAAGTATTTAGTGTAAATAAAGTCTGTCAGTTTGTTATCTACTATCTCCTCTGGAACACCAATCTACCAAATGTTTCCTCTCCTCTACCTATTCTCCACGTCCACCATCTTAGCACTAATGATCAGTTTGTTTCTGCTGCTTGATAAATATTTTTTTTCACATTTAGATTTTGTTGTACCTCCTTGACATCTTCCTCTTGTCATCTGATGCGGTCTTGCTGTCAGTGCATCCAATCCTGCAGAGCTTTGGTTTTAAGTTCACTGTCTGCATCATTTCGAACAACAGACTGAGAACATGCCTTTCTGGAAAAACTTTCCCTCTATCCATTTTTACCATTGTAATGTCTCCAGTTTGTAGAAACTGTATTACCTCCATAATCATCAAAATATACCAGGGCTGAGTACATTGGAAGCCAGGAGCTTATGGACCTAAGAGACACATACTCTTCCATGTCACTCTGCTAGGTCCACCCTCCCAGGGCCCAGTATTTTATAAGGTTGCTCACTGACACATTTACCTTGTAGCTCAGTAAGTATGAATGCAGAACCTATGATTCCTTATGACAAATGGAGTGGTGTAAGTGAAAAGTGATGATTCATTTTTGCTGCCTCAACCCAAGCAGAAATAGCTCAAATCTACTTTAATTTTAAATAAATAATGTAATATCATTGCCTAGTATTTATATTCTTTCTTCCCTTTATACCTCCTGCACTAACTATAATGTAGGGATTGCTTCATATGAAATGCATGATGCAGCACTAAAAGTAGACGAAATAACAAATGGAGTAGTCAGGCCAGGAATACAATCATTTTTTCCTAGCCACAATGCTCATTTTTTAAATTTTTTTGCGTGAATAATAACAATGATGTATTTTATTTTACCTTGTTTACACACGTGAGGTAAACAGAAAGAGTTGCAGAGTTATAGTATAAGACATTGTAAAGTACATCTATCAGTAATTAAATAAAGCTAACACCAATGATACATAATAGGAAAATATATCAGTAGTCATTTATAGTTAAATTGGAGAATATGTCATGTCACATGAGTGGGGCAGCCACGGTGGTGCAGTGGTTAGCATTGTCGCCTCACAGCAAGAGGTTCTCCGGTTCGATCCTCGGCTGGGGTGCCTTCTGTGCGGAGTCTGCATGTCCTCCCTGTGGTTGTGTGGGTTTCCTCTGAGTGCTCTGGTTTCCTCTCACATCCCAAAGACATGCTGCAGGTGGATTGGACACTCTAAATTGGCCCTAGGTGTGAGTGTGTGTGTGTGCCTTCTGTGGAAGGTTGGGCGCCGGGCTGGCAACTCAACACTGAAAAACTCCACTGCCAATCATGAGCGGACAGGTGATCCGCTGTGGCGACCCCTAACCGGGAAAAAAACGAAAGAAGAAGAAGAAGTCATGTCACATGAGTCTAGTAATTTACTTATGAATCCCTTCCAACTGCAGTTATCCTTCTGGCCTCATCTGTGGTTTGAGATGGCCATGGAGAATGGATGTAATGGCTATTGCAGCCAATAAGATAAAATACTGCAATATTATCTAGGCATCACTAAAAATAGCTTCTGTGTTCCACTTACCCCTGGTCTTTGGTGTTAGAGCTGTTAAAGGGTATGTTTGTGGCAGGCAGCCAGGTGATTCATGATTCGTCTTTGGAATATTTCTATGTTTTACTCTATGTTTAGTTTAAAAAATGTATTTTGGAGTAATCTTGCATTATTAGCCAGCTATCTAATTGTTGGTATCCATGTGCACTTGTGAAAAGTTGTTAAACTTTTTAAGCTATAAGAAATCATTTTAGCTTTATGAGCAAGTTTGACTTCTGCCAACAACTTGCATTCTGAAACAAGCACCTTTGAAGCTCTTTAACCTTATACTCTATGACTATATGACTATAATGGCATATTGTTGTAGAAGTATGAAACTCGAATCTCTAACATTATTTACTGTCAGCAATCATCCATGATTTATCAGAAAACTGAAAAGTTTATGAGTAACACAGCAGAAATACCAGGCAAAATCAGTTGAGATGTAAGCCCATGGTTTCCAGGCTGAAATGTGTACGTCACTTACAAAAATACCTCTCAATTTCCTAGTGCAAGAACTCTGCACAGATCTAAAAACAATGGTGGGAGAATGATTTAAATAATGGACGGATTTTAAAGATTGATCTTATAAATTTAGGAATTTGCCAAAATGATAGGTTTGGTGTTAACTTGTATTTTTTGAGTTTTGTATTAGTGAGGATTTTTCTGAATGGCATGAAGTCTGAAACTCAAATCTCTGTGCAATATGTTTCACTTGAGGAGTTTCAAAGTTAAAAGTTGAGATACCTCTTTGGGCTATTATTTCCATTTAAAATAGCTCAAATATACACACTCGTACAACTGTCTGTAATTGATAGTCACATCTGTGTGTGCATGTGTGCAGTGGCACAGGTTGTGGGTTGGGCTTGAGTGATGAGAGGGCTGTTGCTTTGGTCCTGTTCAGAAATTTGTAAAAAACAGGGCCCCACAGTTGGTAAGGCTAGACTTTATCATGAGGTAAAACCTAAAAGAAAGATAAGAAATTAGATGGAAAGAATAACTAAGAAAGCACCAAGAAAAAAGTACTCTGGAAAAAATGGAAAAAGAAGTGAAGAAAAAGAATAGGCAAGAGGAAAGTGAGGATAGGAAAGGTCCTGGTATCTAAAATGTGTACCACAATCATTTAGAAGTAAATAGCTGGGTGTGATGGATATGGACCCATCACAGGAAGAAGGTGAAAAATTGGCAATATAAGTAAAAACATAGATGCCTATAAAAGGTTATTTGTCACAAGCAATAACAGGATTAGCCTTACAGTAACAACAATGGTTATAGTAACATAACATGGGTCTAGATGTTGGCAATTTGGAAAAGTGAATTTTCTGGTTAGAATGGTAATATATTAGAAAGGATAAAAATCTTGACTGGCTGAAAAAAATCTTTGAATTTATTACTAAGACCTTTGCACGTAAGGGGCAAGGATGAATGAGCAGCTATGAAACATTATAATTAATGAAACTAACCCAAAACCCTCTGTTAAGTACAATATTCAGTCTACATCCTGGTTTGTGAAGTAATTATGTATAATGCAGAAAAGAAAAGTTTCTCACCACTTGGTATACATTTATCTATTATGTCAATAACTGTATTAATTTATATAATAAAAAGCAAAAATAATCAGCAAAAAAAAAAATTAAGAGGAAGAATTATAGACCCGGGAAATCTTATACTAAATTACAATTAAAATGATTTCTCCTAATTAGGCCAGCTCACAAGCAAATAATTGGCTAATTATGCACTTACTTTTTATGATGATGTGCATTTAAAAATTCCTGTACATGAAGTGCATAGGTCTTGGCACTCACTGCAGAATAATCTCCTAGAGGGAACAATGCATTTAAGGAGCACACTGAAGATACAGGTGAATGTTTTATAATTATGTGTGGGCACCAACTCCAAAACTTAGACAGAAGATGTGCCAAAGGCAAAGTAGTTTGAAGAGATCTCTGAATGATCAACCAGCAAATTAGGCTACCTGGGCAGTGTACAAAAGTATGTATCATGAATCAGGTATTAGACTGTTCTCATTTCCAACAAAATGTGTTGTATGGTTAATATACAGTGCAATCTATTTTCAGTAAAAAGAAAAGAGAAACATTCCGAACTTGTATATGGATACATATTTTTTCTGACTGCTAAATTATGTCAAATGGGAAAGATAAGAAAACTAAGGCTCAGGTTTTCATTCCAGTATCAATTTATGCTAGAATTTTAGACATGTCTTCCAAAGTTATGGACATATGCTACACATTCTATTAGTAAATTGAAGAAATTTGTATGTGTGTGTTATTTTTTTTTTTTTGTCATTAAACTGAACATGCTGGGTCTTTGATAAATGTAAATAAAGCTACTAATTCCAAATGTGATGTATGTATGAATAGCAAAATACTGCATTATGGTAACAGTGCCTTTCAACCAGGTGCTGTACAGCCCATACTGGGGATCCTAATGAATTCCCATGTTAGTCTCCCCACTACTAAGCACATTTCTAAAAGAAGACTATAAAATCCAGGTGGTTGTCATTTAGTCATCTGCAGAAGGGATTGATTATTTTGTAAAACGGGCCACAAGTGAAAGAAGAAATTATCAGATAAACAAGAAGAGGCTTGAACATCTTGGGAGTCATCTTAGAAGTCAGAATCACTGCAATAAAATTTGGGGCAAAAGTTCCCATGAGCCTCAACCACATCTGATAGAGAACCAGGATTTGTCTAGATACTGATGACTGAAGTGCATTTTAAAAACAAGACACTTAATGGCTTTAGAGGACTGTGGAAAAAAAAGAAGGCTAACATCACCTTTTCTCATATGTGTTCTTTTTAAACAGTAAGCTTTTAATCTTAATTTTAAAATGTATACAGAAAACAACAACATACAGATATCTAGCTGGGATATCACTGTGGTGGTGGTGCTGCGGTAGCATTGTCACTGCACAGTAAGATGTTGTCCCGTTCGATTCTCAGCTAGAGCGTCTTCTGTGTGGAGACATGCGTGAATGGGCATACCTTTGTTGACGATTGTGCGTCAGGGCCGGCAACTCGGCATGTAAAAATCTACTGCCTATCATTAGCGGACCGGAGTTCCGCTGTGGTGACCCCTAACTGGGAAAAGCTGAAAGACACAACAACAACAACAGATATCTAGCTGGGAATGATTGCCCTCTCCTCCATGCTTTGTCATAATTGCTTAGTATTATTGGGCAATCTAGAAAATTAATAGCAGATAATTTAATTTAACAAAGAGGTAACGGGATACAGTTTCAGCTTTTAGTGAAGGGCTACTATCATGGCTTCCCACTTGCAGTTTTCTGGGACATTCCAGGATTGTTATGGATTACATTCCTTCCAAGTTGAGCTGTTTAATTGAAATGATCAATGTATTTTGCTTCAGCTATATGTGGTTCATCACTAAGAATGAAGACACAGAGAAAGGCTGACCACAGATATACAAATACTGAAAAATTAAATAAAAATATGGGACAATATATAACAAATCCTAATAAATTATGAATGAAAAATGCTGAAAGGTAAATCTGGTGTATATTGAAGTGAGCCATTCAGATCAAAGAATGTTTGGTACAACAACAAGAAAAATGGCCTCAGTACTTCTTTCCACTGTCTATCATGCCTGTAGATGAGAAAAGGATTGTTAAACATTTGGATAGCATTGTTAATCTCTGAGGGCAGGCACTCTTTGAATCATTTATAGACTTAAAGAAAATGGTATAACCTCCATCTTCCCAGTGCTTGGTTGGCTATCTGTGCAATGCCCCCATTTGGCAGCTACACTGTAAACTGAGAACCAAAAAAAAAAAGAAAAATATTCTAAAAGCAACTTCAGGTTAAGCAAATATAAATTATGAATCTACATAATGTCTACTTGCTAAACTGCGACAAGCAGCTTTCCTAAACTTAAGCAAACAAGTAATATATTGATATATCCTACATTGCCTAACAAACACTAACTGCTATTTAACTTAAACATCTATGACCAGAATAGCAGCTGTTTAAATGGTTACAAGTAATGCACTCAATCTCAGAAGTAAAACATAACTTGTTCAACTCCATGTTTCTTGACTGAAAGAAATACTAAATCACTGACCGTACTTCTCAACCTGTTAAGGAAAGACATCTGGACAAAGCCTAAAATAATAGGGGGACAAATGTCAAAAAATAGAGACAGAATTTAAATATTGTTCTTATAAAGGTAGACATTTGCTAGAATAACAAGATTTGAGTTAGCATTCATTTTCTAAATAATATGAAGTCTAATGTTTCTCATTAGTTAGTGACTTCAGTCCTCACTGATTTACCAGAAAACTACAAACTTTGTTAGGAACAGACCAAAAATGTGAAACAAAAATCTGGACAGTTGAGAAGTATGCCATCAACCTGAAAGAACTGCAGGAAAGCCAGAGAAAATGTATAACAGAGGGATGTCAGTTAATTGCTCGTGCATTTAAAAATATTCAGTATCATTTGATGTACCTATACCGAAGGAGCCCAGAATATCAACATATTTGTTCAGTATAATAATAATAATAATAATAATAACAATAATAATAATCATCATCATCATAATAACAATATTCCTTTATTGGCATTGCACAAGTACAACAAAAGTTGTAATCCTCCTATGGTGCATTCACATATAATGAACACCTATAAATAAGAGAATACAATGAAGTACCAAACAATATAATATAATGCAATGCAGTAACAACTAAGTTATTGCACTTGGTATATTGCATATGAAAGGAATAAAGTAAGGTGCACTGGAATGTAAGCATATACCTTATAGTGCAAATGACCAGGGGTGGCTCATGCTATTAGACTGCAGGACTGCAGCCCCCCCCCCCCAGCTGAAAAAGAAACATAAAAAGAAAATAAAAAAATAACATGAAAACAGACTTTGTGCATGTATGCGTGCAGAATCCGGACTGAGTTTGAATGTGGGTTTCAATGCTGTTTCAATTAATGTGAGTTTCAAGGGCTTAGAAGTTTTAATGCGAAGTCTGTTTTCAATGTGGGACTGCATTGCCTTGTTTAGCAGATGTCTATTAGCGTCTGTGCTGGAAAATGTAAAATAAAACTTTTTAAATGAAATCAAAATCATCGTAGAAGTAAAGCATTATGCACATTATAGTGTTTATGACAAATGGGGAGAAATAGCCAAATAATGGGACATTGGAATGGCTGCAGAGGAGAGGCCCCATTCAACCAAAGTCAAAGACAGCCCTGGCTGAACTATACCTCTCAACTGTCCAGATTTTTGCAGAATTAATAGATTTTTGCTTCTTATTTTTCCTCATAAAAATTGAGGTTTTCTGGCAAATTGTTTAGGAATAAAGTCACTAAAATATGACAGACATTGAGTTTTAGACTTCATACCCTTCAGACAAATGTATGCTAAAGCAAGACCTGTTATTCTGTCAACTGTCTAAGTTTATAAAAGAGCAAGTTTTAGTACTGTTTGTATGTCCCCCCAATATATTTGGCCTTGTCCAGATTTCCTGTGTTAATAGGTTGAGAGATATGTGAAAATAAATTGCTTTGTAGAATTAGGTATATCAAAACCTCTCAAGGGTCTCTGATTTTGGCTCAAAGTGTTGCTCTCCCCCTAATAATCCCTCCACAAAATGGCAAATTTAGAAGAAATTGTGGAGGGTTTACAATTAATAAGTAATTGTAATGATCAGAGTTATAGATTACTTTTAATTTCTGAAATGCATGTAGATTTTCTTATTTTGTCAGCCGCTTAAGTTAACAGTACTAATATTTAAAAAGTGTCCCTTTTTTGACAGGTTCCCAGCTGTATTGTGTGGATATTTTATATTTTTGCATCATATTTTTTGTCCATTTTTCATAAAATTGTGGTTTTCTGGAAAATTAGTGCCAAATAATTAAAGATTGAAGTTAGAAAATAATGACAGACATTTGAGTTTCAGATTTCATACCCTTTACAAAATTCATACTAATGCAATACTATTCTATTATCTTTCCAAGTTTATAAGAGCAATATTTAAAATTGTCCCTATTTTTGGGCCTTTGTCCCACTTCTGTTTATAGTTTTGTCCAGATTTCTTGCTCTGAGGTTGAGAGGTATGACAAATGTGTCAGGGCCATCTCCGTCAGCCAGAGACATTTCAAATTGTGACATACTTGTTGTAGCCCACTTCCCTATGTAGTGACTCTGGATGTGTCCAAGCAAGGCTAATGAGCAGTTATGCAGTGTAAGTGTGCAGAGTATCCCCCCATCCAAGGTAGGCACAATTACTACAGTGGCTTTTCATCTGTCCTTGATATTGCAGAATGTTCTAGTTTTATGCCATATTTTTACACTATTGATTTATGCTTCTTCTTATTCAGAAAATGCATGTTGTTGCAGTACATGTTGGTCTGTGTTTAACTAGAAATGCTTTAATGACCATCATGTAAGCTTGTCAGAGATTGTAAGATGCAAGTAAGCTTTAATGAGCATACTGTTAAAGAATTACCAACACTGAAAGCCTTTTTGTTGTTGCCATGCAGAGAATATTTACATAATAGATAGCGTATAAGCCTTGGGTATTGAAATGCATATGACAGTATTTATAATAAAGGTCAGGATTACAGTATTTTCAGAACCTCATTACATTTGTTGGAGACTTGCAGTCATCTTTGCAGGCCTTACACGTAAACTAAACAAAATGCCAATCTATCGTGTGTGGTCCATAACCTGTGCAGTAATTCTTTAAGCAATTTAACTTGAGCTTGTTTCTTGTTTGCTGTTCATTTTTTACTTTGATCATTTTTCCTCATGAAACAAGTTGATAGCTGTTGCTAGACAGCAGGTAATTTTTGGATAAGAAACATTTTTACAAGTGGGGGTATCACAGAGATTGCTACTTTCAGCATGTTACTTGTTACTTTTTTAAAGGTGAATATAAATTATAATTAGAACAGCAGTGCAAGGAGAAGTGGTTTGAGTTGAGTGCTACTTTTTTATACATGATTTTGACTGGCAATCCAGTAATGTATTTAAAAAGTAATTTATTTTTTCATGCCTCAGAACCTTTTTGTTTCCATCTAGATATTAAGTAAGCTGTCATGTAGCCAATGCAGTGAAATATTTTTTTCTTCTACACTTCATTTTGTATTGATTGGACTCTCATAATGAGGGTTTGACACCCAGGGCAGCATATTTAATTAAAGTCCCAGTTGTTGCAGTTTTTAGCATAGTTCCACCCCTTTCTAGTTGGTCATGCCCATTTTCATTGGCCCAACCCATTCAGCTGTCTCCTTCAGCTCCCCTTTGATTTGAAGTCACCAGCCACCACTGCAAATTACTATCATCTGTACTCAATGTGAGTATTTTTTAGCATTGTTCAGGTCAATGTACGTAATGGACTTGAACCATCTGCAGAAGGCAGCAGCTCAAATAGGTAATGTCCATGTGGGAAGGGTCTTTCAAGATGTTGATTGCCCTACTTAGACAGCGAGAGCTGAAAACTTCCTCCAAAGAGGGCAGATAGCAGACAATGATTTTCTGGGCAGAACTAATGATCTTTTGAATGGCCCATCTGTCTTCCACCGAGCTGTTGGCATACCATGTGGAAATGCAGTATGTCAGCATGCTTTCAACAAAACAGTGGTAAAAAGACAACAGTAGCTTCTCCTGAAGGTTATATTTCCTAAGGATCCTCAGAAAATGAAGTTTCTGCTATGCTGTCTTGACTGCATATGTGGTATTTATGGACCATGATAGATCTTCTGCCACATGTACACCTACAAACTTGAAGGCAGGACCCCTTTCCACACAGTCTTCATTGACATATATTGGTTTGTGATCTGCATTGTGCCCTCCAGAAAATCTAATGTTCAGGGCAAGATTGTTCTGAGTACACCATGCAGCTAATCTTTGGACTTTATCTGTTGATGCTATCTCATCTCCTCCTGAAATAATCCAACCTCTGTGGTGTTATCTGCAAACATAATGTTTGTACTAGTAGAATGAGGGGGGGACAGCTGTGGGTGCAAAGAGTATACAGAAGGGGGCTCAGTACACAGGCTTGTGTGATACCAGTGTTTAGCCTGAGAATGATGGAGAGGTAATGGCCTAGTCTAACCATCTGATGACGGCTAGTCAAAAAGACTGTAATCCAGTAGCACATAGATTCTGAAAGTCCTAGGCCAGCATGTTTAGTGACCAGTTTATCTGGTATAACTGAGTTAAAGGCTGAACTAAAATCTACAAAGAGAATCCCCACATAGGTCCCCCGCTGATCAAGATGGCAAAGTGCAGTGTGTAAGACAGTGGAGATGACATCTTCTGTAGATTAATTTGCCCTGTAAGCATACTGTTATGTATCATAAATAACTGTGAGACTGTCCTTGATGTGTCCCAGAACCAGTTGTTCAAAACACTGCATGATGACTGGAGTCATTGCCAGTGGATGGTGGTAGTTCAGACTAATGATGACAGGTTTCTCTGGCAGTGGAATGATCATAGTTGACTTCAGACAAGATGGAATAGTAAACTTAGACAGAGACAGGTTAAAGATCTTTGGGAAGACCCCACATAGTGGGTCCAAACATTCTTTCAGCACTTATCCCATCACTCCATCAGGGCCAGCAGCCTTTCTTGGATTAACCTCCTTGAGTACACATCTTTCATAATGTTCTTGTGCTGTGAAGGTGTGGTTGTAGGAGGTTGGTATAGATGATGTGTGACTGCTGTGGCCTATCTGCTAGGGCCTAGGCGTGACTGTCTCTGCTGTTTCCACCTGAAAGCAAGTTCCTCTTCCGAGTCATCTCCATCAACATCCATATGCTTACTGGTTTTATGGTTGTTGATGTGCTAAATACCTTGCCATAGTCGTCATTGGTCCTTGTTAGTGAAGTGGTCTTCTATCTTCATTTTATAAGCCACTTTAGCCTCTCTGATGGATGTCTTTAGGTTGGCAATAGCAATGCTGTAAAGGACTCTGTTGCCAGATCTGAAGGCTATATTGGAGTGCTTAAGAAGAGATCTGACCTCCATCATCTGGGGATTCTGATTAAGGTGCACACAAATGTGCTTACTGACAGTGACATTGTCAACACAGGTTATTATGTAGCAGAATATTGTTGATGTGTACTCTTCCAGAGCCTGATCCTCAAAAATGGGATCTATATTACATAAACAAAGTTTCAGAACATCGAGTACCATATGGTCAACACCATATGATCGAAGTCCTGAAACTTCAAAACTATAAAAAAGAAAAAAACTCCTAAACAAACAAAACTAAATGCTTTAAGCAGGGTGCAAGCCCCCCTGCTCCTCCCACACTCCTCGCTACTTAAATATACCAACTCCGAGATCACGCTACAGCATAGGAAAGGGAAAGCTTCCCTTTCTGCGCCATTCTCCATCAAAGTGCAATCTCGGAGTTGGTATATTTAAGTAGCAGGGGGTGTGGGAGCTGCAAGGGGGCTTGCCCTCCTACTAAAACACTTTAAATTAACTTTATTTTGTTTTTTTTTTTGTTTTCTTATAGTTTTGAAGTTTCAGAACTTTGATCATATGGTGTCGACCATATAGTATTCGAAGTTATGAAACTTTGTTTATGTAATATCGACCCTCAAAAATGCCCCAGTTAGTTCTTTCAAAGCAGTCTGGTAGTTGTGACTTGACAGAGTGCACCTTCAGGCCATATTTTATTAATCTTTCTAGTAATCTGGTCTTTTATTCTAACAGGAATGTATGCTGGGGTCAAGAGTATAGACAAATGATCTGATTGGCCTAGATGAGGCAGCTGTTTTGCCCTATAGCCATCCTTGATATTTGAGTAGGCCTGGTGTGGTGCATTTTCCTCCCTGGTTGCACATTTGATGTGTTGATAACATTTGGGAAAAACTGACATTAAGTCTGGCTGATTGAAATCATCAGCTATGATATGAACAGCTTCAGGATGGCTAATTTGTTGCAAGTTAATGATGTCAAACCTTTGACCTAGAGATGTGTTGGCATTAGCATCTGATGGAATGTAAACTGCTGCAACTATGACAACAGTGTACTCCCAAGGCAAATAAAAGAGCCTGCATTTCACTATCATATACTCCAAATCAGGAGTGCAGTAACTGCACAATCTTTGCTTTGGTACACCAGCTGTTATTCACATAGATGAAAAGCCCCCCCACCTCTGCTCTTACCCAAGTCTTTATTCCTGTCCCACTGAAAAACTGTGCAGCCTGCCAGCTCATTTGCTACTTCTGGTATACATGAGTGTAACCATGTCTCTGTAAATAATGAAATGCAACAGTCTCTTACAAGTCTGTTCTCAGAAATCTGTAGCTGAAGTTTATTCATTTTGTTTGCGATAAATCTGGCATTAGCAAGAAATATGGTGGGAACAGGTGGTTTGTGAGGATGTTTCCTTTGCCTAGCATGTAGGCCAGATCTGCAGCTACACTTTTGCTTCCTGTGTCTACTCTGCATTCATCTCTTGCCTAGGTTGGCAGCAATCCATGGAGAGCCTGGTGTTCTTGCTATTTCCTCTAGTATGTCATATGAGTGTAAGAATTCACTTGTAACAGCCTGATTACGCTGAAATGTTATCTGCAAGAGATCTTATTGACTGTATTTAAGATATGCCTGACTGAAATTAACAGTAAAGAACATACATATGAACACAAAGAACACAGAAAACAAGCACAGAAAGGGAGAGCATAGAGCCACTGCGACTATGCGTGCCACAATCTTGAAAAAAATAAATCTATATTTATACTAGAAATCCTGACATAAGGAGCTGCTATTGACATATTAAGCAGAATCTGGCCTCATTATAACATCTAGTTATAAATGCCTACTATCAGACAAGAAGTTTGTGGTATACCTTCTGACAATGAACTCAATCTCAGATACTAATTAGTACCTCCTCTAAACTTTCAGTTTGGGACAGCTAACAGTCTCATAGGATTATATTAAGCACGTCATTGAGCAGTTGTGTAAATACTAGACTACTGATCAGTGAGGATCAAAGCCTCAATTTACATTTCCATGGTAGATTTTAGCCCTCATATTTTGCCTATAAAATAACCCAGAGATAGGCTGAACAAGGCTATGCTGGGATATTTACATGTTTTTCCTATCTATGAGGGTTGCGGGTGCTAAACCAGGGATGAATTTGTGGTTATCCATCCATTTATTAAATGACGTTTTAATAGATTAAGAGAAGATCTTTATTTGGAGTGGAAGACAGTTCCATAGAAGCATCATTCTCTGTAATACAAACCTATCCCTCCAACATGTTTAATTTATTTTGAAAAAGAGAATAGGATCTCTTGAGTTAGTGTTTATGTACCATTGGACTTGCAAATTTGTAAAATGTCTGACAGATCAAGATCTGTTGAGGCTCCATATGCAAGACAGAGGTCATATCTCAGAAGCCTGCATGATACTTAGATGAGGACCAAGGCTTTAGGATGATCTGCATATTTTTGGTGATTTAGACTCTTGACTTTTTTAGTGAGAAAGCATTCTTGTCATTCAAGTTGTGACAAAAGTTTTGACAAGTACAAGGGGCATTAAACTCAATGAGTGCATTGGAACAATTTCATCCCTAGATCTGGCAGCAGTAACATTAGATATAACACTGAGATCATACTAGCCACAGACACACAGATTTCCATCATGTCTCTCTTCATATAATTCAGCAAAGTATTTATCAAGTCAATTTTACCCACCTGTACTATGACTGTGTCATAAGTGCACTTATGGGGCAACGGCTTGAGTGCTTGCATGACGTGGTGAATTCTGTTGCCTGATAGGCAGCTGACAGTGACCATGTCTTTTTACAGCCTAGTGAGTGTGCATCAGTGCGCCTCACCATGGAGTCACCAATGACTAAGATATTGGATTGTTTGGTGATGTGCTTTATGGGCCTTTGAACCTTAGTCAGTGTGAATCTTACATGTTTCTTGGTAGGTGCTGCCCGTGATGTGTGCTTGTGAGGTTGCCAAGGGTACTCATTGCCTAGGTTTATTTAGGTGGCCTATGTGACTTAGGTAGGTTAGTTTTAAGAGCTTCAGCATATGCAGATCTGCGTTTGGTCTGAGCAGTGTATACTTTGTTTAGAGTCGGGTTGTGTGCTACTGACAACCTGTTTGCTATTTGTTGTGGGTTTGTGAGACAACTTTGCCTACAATAATATTGCATAACTACATCTCTTACACATTGTCCCTGCTGATTTTAGTACTAGTTGGCTTTAGTAAACATGAGAAAATTGCTCTATTAACTTAGGATTCCTATTTTAACCAGGCTGTCTACAGAGGTGGTTGGAAAATGCAAATGCATCATTGCAGGTGCTAGCTAATGTGGGTTGAAGGAGTTGTTGCGCTTATGGTTATGGCATTGATTTAATGGAGATGCTACTTGTCTAAAACAATCTATGTCAACACATGAAGAACAACTCATAATCTAATCAGAACTAGATCCTCTTTATACATTATACAGCATGAATATTTAACATACAATACAAACTGGAGGAGTTGGATGTGTTGAAAATCCATAGGTCTCTAAATGCCTGCATCTATACAGTGTAGGTAGATGCAGCACTTGGTGATGGTCAGCATCACACTACATTACCTTATGTATAACACAGAAAATAAGCAGCAACAAGATGAATAAAGCATGATGACCAATAGGAAGACAATCGCCTAGAAAAGAAACCTCCTTCTGCCACCAGAAAGAGCCAATAAACTAATTATAACAAAAACACTCTAATGTATTAGTACACTCAACATTAAGCAATTAACTGAAGTTATCCATTCTGATGGCATAGAAGCATAAATCCTTGTCTATGGTCAATGCAATCAGGGTTCTATTAGTGGCTTGGGAGACTGGTGGATTGGCAGAGATGATTTGGGGTTACTATCCTGCTAGAAAAAGGGAAGTAACAGCGATGTTTTCTGCAATGATTCCTGATGAAGGAAGGCAATGTTACACATTACGGGGCATGGCCCAAGAAGAGGAAGGAGTAGATGTTGCTGAGATGTTGAGGAGGTGTGGTGATTCCCACTAATATTCCCATCACATGCTCAGTTTTTGGGCACAGTCATTGGCATCACAAACAAGATGGCAGTGGGTAGGGCATAATCAAAAAATTCCCCCTAACAGGATGTGGAGAGGCAAGATCTGTAGTATGTCTTTAGGTTCCATGACTGGCTCAGTAGATTAATGGGGTGAGTGCAGGGAATTTAGAATGGCTGGTGGACCCCCCCCCATGGATTGTGTATGCATGCCATAAGGATGAAGTAGGGAGATGCCCCCCCAAAACAAATAAATAAAACAATCAAAGTTCACTTAACCTGGTATGTAAGTCATACGTAGAAACTTCACAAAATTCTTATTGAAAGCTACTATTCTTTCTATGTGAGTTGACTCAAAAAAAAACTTTAGGATTAATCATGTGCATTCATTAGATTAATAGATTTAATAAGTATTTATTAAGTATTTAATGGTTTATTGATCCATGTGGATCTTTAGAACCCTAGCACTGCATTTTCATGAAGTTTTTAGCCCTTGTATATTAAGTACATTTAAGCCAAGGTTGGGAAGAACATTTTCATGTTACCCCTATTCATAAGGGACAAAGGTTCTAACAAAGGGGTGAATTTGTAGTTTTGAATCCACTTGCCTGGATTATACTCACATAGAGTAAGGCAAATACTTTGCATAAAGTGGAGGTGAAGATTATTACAAAAAAGTGATATTACCTGTGATACATATCTATCCTTACAACATGTTCAATTTATGTTGCATAACAGATAAATATCTCTTGATTTGGTGCTTATTCCACCACTGGACTTGCAGCTGTGTGCTAGATCCAGAGAATACAGGGTCTGTATATGTTCTGTACACGAGGCAGTGTGTACCCCTCAATAGCCTGTTTGATAATGATAAGAGGTGCAATGCTTTGAGATGGTTTGTGTAGTTATGATTTAGCCACTTGACTTTCTTGGTGAGAAAACATTGTATTTTTTCAAATTATGTTAAATGTTTAGATGAGTACATACAGAAGGGGACTTTATACTCAATAACTGGCCTAATAAATACTGAATATAGAATGATCATATCTTTGGATCTAGACAACATACCTCTACTAATAAGATGCACAATTAAAAAAATCCTTTTTTTGTTTGTTTACAGTAGTGGATACCAAGTGATATTTTCTAACTACCAAATAAATTTTCAAGGGTATGTTGTCAATGTGATAGCTACAGGGGAACATCATGCTTGCCAAAGGGGGCATTTATACATTTTTTGGCATTTAGTTTTAGTCCACCATTATAATGCCATTTATTTGTTTGGGGGAGACCCTCTTAGTGGATCTTGGTATCCTCAGGAGAGTTTATGATGGCAGTAGGTTTACAAACATTTGCAAACTTGGTTAGCCAGAAATCAATTACATGAACTTTGAACTCCAACAAGTAAATGCCAAAGAACAGTGGCACAAGGAGTGAACCCTGATAATAATGATTGTAAAGTTCAAAAGCAAACAGCTTCATAATGAAGAAACATTCATTTAGAAAGTACATATATACAAATAGAACAAATAGATTCATAAGCTAAGAGCCTGGAATTGTAATGCAGCATATTGTTTCACACCATTAGTGACAAGTCTTTTTGGAGGAGGTAGAGCCACTTATCTCAATTTCCTGAATTCTATCTGTGAGTCAGTTTGCTATCCAATAAGCAACATAAGGATTAGCATTTAGCTAGGAGAGTTTATCAGCAATTCCTGCATGTAGGATAGCATTGAATGCCTTTTGAGATTTAAATATTCAGTATACCTATCTTCCCTTATCAACTGCTTAAGTAACCTTCTTGAAGAAGTTGACCAGGTTAAACAGGCAGGCTCTACGCTTTGCAAAACTGAACTGCCTTGCATTAAAAGTTTGTAGTTACTTATGTCCTTATTTATTAATTCCATAATGATACTCTACATAGCCTTACAGATGAAGCTGGTCAGACATATGGGTCTACAATTTACCAAGTCTGTAGATGACACACCTTTCTGCCTGGATGACTCTTGCTGTTATCCATCTGTGCTTCTATTGTGCTGGATAACATACCAGGCTGTCTAACTGCCACTCAGAAACAGGACATGTCGAACCTTCCACAGATACCATTCAAGATCAGCATTCTTGGTCTTGGAAAGTGTTATACATACTTGACCTTGGGAGAATGAGGGGGGGGGTTGTAAATTCAGGCGTGACAAATGGGAATTTAGAGGTGGTGGAGAAGTTAGAAGTAAATATATCTGGTAGAGGACTGACTATGTCTTCAGGGTCTAAGTATGTGATGTAATTTACCCTTTGATCTGGATATTGTTTCTGAGGTTTTTAAAAAATTTAAAGAAGGATATATGGTTGTATTTTGCCCGATGGCTATTATATCTAGCATTGGTTGATTTGAACAAAAGCATTTTTGACATCTTGATAAGGACATTTATTACTGAGAGCAATGAGTTTGTTTTTTTGTTTGTTTTAATATTATTCTAGAGCCTGTTTATATTCGGGTTCCACCATAGGGGGTTTATTTGTTATTTTGGCATTGTATTTGCTTAGGAAGGGGAGAGATGCATCTTTTTGCATGAACATAGAACTTTCAAACAAAGGTTTCCGCATGCACAGTGGTATCATGAGGTTGGAGGATGCTAAATTTATCAAGGTCATCTCTCAGTTTTTGTAGCCTTCACATAATTTTTGAATAATAAGGTATTTAAAAATGCTTCCGGATTCAATCTTATGGTGAATGGGACTGAGTTATGGTTAGATGTGATGACCTGACACATATATGATGCTTCTGCTTATGAAAACAGTTTAAAATGCTAACTACTTACCAGGACTTTTCATCCATTTAATAGTATCAGAAGAAATGAGATTGCAGAAATAAGGGACATATCCTTGTAAGGACAAAAGAATGCAAATGGTTGACACCCAACCTCCACCCAGCTGATCAAACTACTACCATCTCTACCCTTATAACAGCAAGAATAGTAACATAGTAAATGAAATGTTCAGCACATCAGAAGAGATAGTGCATTCAAAAATAAGGCCAGTGAAAGAACTAAATGCTTAACAAAAATATCTACATATTCCCCAGCATTGTCAACTAGAAATACATTGTCTAAAAGTAGAAAGTGCATATGTGTCTGCCTGTAAGAGAGGAAAGTGGACACTTTTTCCATAAATACAGTAGAAACAAAGATAATAATTTCTTACACTGAATATTATTCATAATCATTCATGAATACCCTTGTATAGACAATGTTCATCTAATGTGAATAGTTTGATTCTCTGACTTTTGATACATTGGAACTTTACTACAACTCTCTGTCACAAGTAAAGTATGTATTGCTATATACTTCTCATACACTTAAAGAGAATGTACTGCTCAGAATTTTCCCACTCTACTTTATCACAATCTTTCATCACAATTTTTAAATTGTATGTATTAGCATTTGTGTATGTTTATCAAGAACTGTAAATTGTAAGTATTAGCAGTTTTGTATAATTCATATACACCCTTCAGTATAATGTACATTGTTGTGTTAATTTCCTATGTAAAAGTCTTTCGACTTTTCTCGGTTAGGGGTCGCCACAGCGGAACTCCCATCCGCTAATGATTGGCAATGGATATTTGGGTCTATATTAGAACATCGAAGTTACAGAACTTCGAATGTTCTAATATCGACCCCTAGTAACCAAAAACTGATAACATCGAAAATTCAGAACAGCAAATTGTTTCCTAGGGAAAAGATTTGCTGTTCCAAAACACATACACACAACACAAATACACCAAACAAACAGCAATCCACACACACACACCTAAAATCTTACATCTAACACTACACTAAACTGTACATATACCACTATCTACCCACTTACCTTAACCCTAACCCTATGGTCCGTCACTATCAGACACACACCTCACCCGTGCCCTAACCCTAACTCACCTACCCTGCCCTAACCCTCATGTCCACACACTCGCAAACTTACCTGACCCACGCCCTAACCCTAACTTACCTAACCCTCACATCCACACAATGGCACACTTACCTGAACCCGACCCATAACTTTCAACCACAGTGCTGAAAATAGCAAAGTGACAGGAACGGACAACCGAATTCTTTCCCTAGGAAAGAATTTGGTTTTCTGAGACTTCACTATTTTCAGCTTTCGCTTATTAGGGGTCAATATTAGAACATTCAAAGTTCTGAAACTTTGATGTTCTAATATAGACCCAGATATTTACGGTGCTGAGTTGCCAACCTTCAAAGAAGGCACACCCATTAACGCACACACTTACCTGCATGTCTTTAACATCACTCAACCACAGGGGGGACATGCAGACTCCACACAGAAGGCGCTCCAGCCGAGAATCAAACGGGAGAACCTCTTGCTGTGGGGCAACAACGCTAACCTCTGCACCACCGCGGCTGTGTTCATTTCCTGTGTACAGAGAAAAGCTCCATATTTATGAAACAGTGTTAATTTGCTATGTACTGTTTCATAAATATGGAGCTTTTCTCCCCAGGCCTTCGCTGAAAAAGAACCTGTATCCAGTCGGACTTTACCGGTAATCAAATGTAAAATAAGCCAGAAAGTAAAAGAAGGTTAAGGATATTATAAAAACCATTTGCTGATCTTGTCTCGGGTTCCTGAGTTAAATAAATGCCTATGCTAAAGTTCCTGCTTTCAGCTCTGAGAGTTTGACCACTCTGAAAAGTGAATTATACTATAAGGAACAGACTAGAGCTGCTTGTTATAAAGTTAATAATATTAGTAGGATGGGCACATATATGTGCAATAAATGTCATTTCTGTAAACATATTTATACTCAAAAAACTATTCTGCACCCTCTAAGTGGTACTACTTTCACACTACATGCTTATGGCACTTGTGAAACTAAAAGTCTTATTTATATGGCTAAGTGCTGTAAATGTACCACATATTATATAGGTAAAACCAACCAACCAAAAGTTTAAGGATAGAATATGTTGCTGTTTATCAGAAATTTAGAGAGAAATGGAAAGTAATGCATTGTATGAACATATCTTGGAGACAGACACTACACATGTTTTTAAGTTCATGATTTTATTTTATTTATTTATTTCAGTTTGATGACCGGGGAAGTCCACTGGGCCAAGAAGAGCCCATTTTCAGTGGAGGTCAGGGGAGAAAAGCCCCAAAAACATAAAACAGACATACGTAATGAAGTATATACAATATAATCAGGGTGCAAGAATACAGCAAGATACATATAGACAATAGAACATTGTATATTACGCATAAACATACAAAAGTAGTAGTATATTCAACAGTGTGAGTCAAAGACATATGTGACAATTTTTATAAAAGCTTTATAAACAGAACATTGCACATTAAACATGCAAGTATAAAAAGCAGTAGTTTTTTTTCCCCTGTCTTTTTAGAAATTAGTTTCATATTTTGGAATTTTTCAAAATTAGTTCTGTATTATGGGTAGGTCATCCTTAGTGCAGTGGTAGAATTGTCCAGAGATGTCTTGGTGGGAATATTGGGAAAGATATTAAGTGTTGTAAACGATGGAAAAAGACAATGAGGTGGGGTTTAGAGAGGGAAAGATTAGGAGCGTGACATGGGCATACCCATTTGGAAGACAGATGGGCGAATAGTTGTTTTTTGAAATTGTTATGGTTGAATATATTGTGAAGGGGGGGGGGTTCCACTGTTTAGCTATGGAGCAGGGTAGTAGTAGCTGGCAAGGAGTATGTGAGGATTTGTAGGAGATTCTGGTTTTCAGATCTGAGTGAGTGGTTAGGTATGCAGGGGCTTAAGGCTGAGGCAAGAGAGGGACAGTTTAAAGTTTTGAAGATGAGCTTGTGGACAGTGTTGAGCTGGAGGAATTTCAGGTAGTTGAGAAGTTCGTGCCATTGCAGGGTATGGAGGGAGTGGCAGTGGTGGGATGTGTTTTTTGAAATGGTTGCAAATTTGCAAATCCTGTGGTAACAGGACTCGAGTTTGGATTGTAGGCCAAGCTGGAGGTTGGTAAACAGAGGAGCTCCATACATAAGAGAGGGGAGAAGGTAGGGGGAAGCTAGGATTTGTCTGGTGGAAGGGCCGAGGTAGCAGTTGTGTCTGTAAAGGAGACCTAGATATTGATGGATTTTTTTGATGGAGGAGTAGATGTGGGTGTCAAATTTTAGGTTTTCATCAATGGTGAAACTGAGCAGTTTGGTACTGGGGACAATTTCGAGGGGTTATTATTCCGGATAAGTATGGAAAATGAGTTTATGTTAGTGATGTTTCTAGAAGGAGTGAAGATCATCAGTTTAGTTTTGTTAGCATTTAGAGCCAGGTGATTGGTTTGCATCCAAGTTTCTGTCTTAGAGAAAGATGATTGAGTTTTTTAATAGGAGTTCAGAGGGAGAGTAAGCTGAGCAGATGATAGTGGAGTCATCTGCGTACTGGATGAGTGAGAATTCAGGGATGGAGTGGTGGAAGTTGTTGATAAAATTGTTGAAGAGTAGAGGACGTAGTACAGAACATTGGGGCAAGCTTGTGGGTGTTGGTAAGGAGGAGAGGTTGAAAATTTCCATTGGACAGCTCCTTCATGATCAGAGAGGTAGCTGGAGAACCAGGCTATGGTGATGGGATAGATATGGAGGGAGGAGAGTTGGGATAAGATACAGGGTGGGAGACAGTGTCAAAAGCCTTTGAAATATCTAGAAACAGTGTAGATGCGAATTTACGAGTCACAAGCTTGGTTAATAGTTTCAAGAAAGGAAAGGAGGACAGTCATGGTACTGTGGTCAGGGTGGAAACTGTGTTGAGTGGTGGTGAGGAGATTGGTTTGGGTTTGGTATGGCATTAGTTGTGAATTAATAGCTTTTTCTAGTATTTTAAAAACTGGAGAAAGGATGGCAACAGGTCTAAAATTGGTGGTGTCTGTAATTTTAAATGTAATATCTGAACAACTTAGAGGAGGGGATATAAAGAATTTGATTGAAAAGGAAGAAGATAAGTGGATTCTATGTTTTAGGGTGCATTATGCACTGGGATTAAATAAATTTTTTAGTATTAAACCTGTTTTAAAAGAGTTGCATTACAGGGTAAAATAAGGCTCCTGTTTCTTTAACTTTTTAACCTTCCACTAATCTGTAATTGATTCTAATTGATTTTAGTATTACGTTTTACTGATTGTATAAAGGTTTGATCCCAGTTTTGATAAGGTTGTTTCTGCCTGATGAAGCATTTTTACATGAAAGTTTTACTTGCGTAGTGAATAAATGATGTTTGGAACAGACAAATTTGTCACGGGACATCTTTAGTGGGAGTGGGTGTAGCAGAGTAGGTAAGGGAAGGTGGAAAGGCTAGATGGAAAAGGCAATTTCTATAAATACAGTTAGGTCAAGGAAGGGTTAAATGGTGGAAGGAGGAAGGGAGGAAGTGAGGTAGGGGTGGGAGGGGCTTATGGGTTTTTGAGGCTGGGAACTGCCTGGAAGAGCACATTTTGGTGTGATTTTTTTGACTACCAGGATCACGTATGAGATGGCCCGAGGTGACTGGTGATAAGGAAGGCCTTGGGTGAATTGCAGAGGAGTAAGGCGAGTACATCTGTTTTCTTTTTACTTTTCTTTTTTTGTGTGTTGGTCTGAGTGCAGTTAGGATCATAAATAAATAACACCTAAGTGTTACTAGAGCAACAACTTAAAATCCCAATGAAAAGTAAATGCTTAACTCCAACAGCAGGATTCACAAAGGGAAATAAAGACCCATCCTCTAGGCATCAAATATGTAAATTTTATTAAGATTTAATGCTTTCGTCAACAACCCGTGGACTTCATCAGAATCTAAACTTCATTCCATAGAATCTCATTTTATACTCTGTAGTAACCACTAGGATGTGCTCACCAGTTTTAAATACAAAATTGAGAAATAACAGTGGTACTAAGAAATGAGGTAGCTGTTGCTTAAGACACTTAGTTTACTTAGGTATGTGTATATCGTGTCCTGCTTTTTATGTGGAAAAAACTGATGTAAACTTATTCACTGTCCATATATTCAGTAAACCTTTTTAGCCCTGTTTTTAATGTTTTACTACTTTTAGTGTGTAACAATAGTTTTATGATTACTATTAGGATGCAAAAATATTTTTCAAGTAAAGTGCATATTCTATGTGGTTTTCGAGTTTATATTTGATGTATAAATGTGGTTTTAATGTGTATGCATAAGATATTCATTGCCCTTTTAAGAAATGTAATTATGAAAAGTTAATTATTCTGTTAGAGCACATCCTATTGGTTACTACAGATTATAAAATGTGATTCTATAGAATGAAGTCCACAGGTTGCGGATGAAAGCGCTAAATCTTAATAAAACTTACATATTTTATGCCTAGAGGATGGATCTTTATTGCCCTTTGTGAATCCTACTGTTGGAGTTAAGCTTTTACTTTTCATTGGGGTTTTTAGCATTTAGGATTGTGATAACTGAGTCGCTAAATGGCACGGGAAATACTACATTGTCCCGGTCCCCTTCAATAAACACATCACACCAAATAACATTTGACGACCTTTATTAAATTTCATAACATAGCTTTGTTCACCAATTCATTAATTACAACTATTTATAATATAATTGATTCTAAACACAGCATAACATCCTTGTAATGTTAATCAAGGCAGAGCACCCTGCCCCAGTAAGCAGTGTCCATACTTCTACTCACTTTACTTATGAAGCAGCATCCCATCTCACTTCATACACCATTCATTAAATTACCTTCCACCAAATAAGCAGCATCCTTACCTCAGCTTGCTGATCTATTCAGCAAGCTTCCTCCAACTACTCATTTTACTTTCCCCAGATCCTTGAAATGAACATCCAGACACCAGATGGGGAACAGAATAGGGCAAGCCTATCTCTTCTTTGCAATCAGCCTGACCAGGCTGTTCCCCCTCCCTTCTACCCAAAATTGTTCAACCCACTACTTCCCATAAAGGGAAAGGGTCACGCCAAACATCATTTGGTGTACCAATCTTTAAAGCACCTTAGAACCCCATCATAGACCCATCTTGCCATACCATCACTGAAACACACCCTAATAAAACTAAAGTAGAACTACCATGACCCCACTGTACCACCGAACATCCATGCCAAGAGAATACATACCCTTTAGCCCGCTTCCTTCAAACCTGAAATCATGGCTCAACCTGAACAGACTGGCAACCTATAACCACAACAAAACCACAAACTCTAACCCCTTGAATTCAGTTAGACACCTAGTCAAAACTAGTATTAATTCTCACACCCAGGACCCTGTCAGCTGTAGCATATCACCTTAGCCCACCAACTATCCAGTTCTGGATGTGCAACAACTCAATTATCATATGGAATAGTCTTAACTCCAAAACTTTAATGTATTAACCTTAGATGGTGAAAAAAACGGCACCCCTTGACCTAATTCCTGAAAACTCACCTGTACTCAGCAATAAAGTACTCTATGTGCCCAGCCATAAACAATTCACTCATTACCAAACCATCTTAACCCCAGCTTGTCCCTGGCTTTTCCCCTCGAAAGCTCTCTTTCTTTAAGTTACCTATACCACTAGTAGGTAATTAAGACCTGTCCTACAGCTGCCATATCCTACAATCAAGCTTCCTTTAAACCTTCTAACTCCCTCATAACAATGCACCCATTTTCTACAACTACCCCAACACAGCCACCTACCTATGTTTCCTAAAAACCTATCTACAAAATTCACCCAAACCCCAAGTGAAATGATCCTTGTGCTATACTGTAAAACCTTAACCTGGTATGCAACATTTACACTACCTACTCAAGGGACAGATTTGTCACTCCCAAAGATACCACACATTAGGAACATACTCCAGCATCCTGTCCAACACCTCATTGGCCCGTCCCCCACATACGGTTCAACAGCTGGATGAGTGAATACAAACACCCCAAGGTTCAAAGAAAGCAAGGATTGAACTTCACTGGCTTGCAAGTGCCATAGGGCTGTAGCCCAATAGGTTCCTGTGCTCCTATGAATGTCATGACTCTACTCATGCCGTGGGATCCCCACACTCCCCATAAACCGTCCCTGATAGCTTTCCCCTTGGCCCCCGTACCTACTTCTTCCTTACCACCTATACCAACACAATAATCAGCTCCCACTAATTAAACACAGAGTTCTAACATGCATTACTAAGGTGATTACTCATACCCTCCTTAGGTCCCATTCCACTAACAAGAACATCCATCCTATTAAAACATCACCTTTCAATTCCCTTTCAAGCCACCGTATGATGCCTTCTGCACTTCAGCAATTTCCATCAGTAACTGTTTCCCACGTTTGCTCCCCATGTGTAACCTCCTTGCTCGCCACTGCTTCCATCATCTGCAAATTCACTGTGTTTTGCCACAACTGGTACTCAGCACACCACCATCTACAAAGAAAAGGAGAAAAGTATATCCTCTAATATGTAAAGAGAAAGCTCCACCTTATACCCACCTATTCCAAATTACAGCCACAGCATTCCAAGACCAAATCTGCAAGAAAGAAAAGACATGTAAATCATCCAAACTACATAACACACATTCCAAGATGTCTTCAAGGACAACCTATCCTGCCAACCCGGGAAGGAATGTACTACCACTACTCACATGTATGAAAAAGCAGCCATAACTGAAGCCATGCCTCCAATGACCCTATCAGATGCCCAAGATAAATGTAACTACTAGTCGAGTACATTAGAACTAAACCCCACACATGAAGAGACCTATCAATATCCACTACACGGGTAACCTTGCGATTCCAGACCACATCCACTAGCCCCTGTATAAGCCAACCTAACATATTGTAAAGCCATCTACCTAGCTCTTAACCTTCCATCTTGAAATGAGGCACACTAACCAACATAGAAATGAACAGCTAGGAGCCACTTATTTAGCAATTTTTTTTTTAATTTAGACATTCATTTCCCCATTCATGCTGGCTACCTGGATGTGCAGCCAGGCACCACCCGGGGAAAACATTCACTTTATGCCCCAAAACAACAACATTGATACAACTGAAATGTTGGACCCACTCCAATCCCCACATGTACACTCCTAGACATCCACCTCCATCACAGGGCTCAGACTGAAGAGATGAAAAACTCAAACCTATGCACACCAAATCCATGCACCAAAGAAAGTCAAGAAACAACTCAACCTGCTGAAAAACATCCACAACCATGCAACTCACCCTGAATGTGTACCAAAACAAAGGACAACAAAATAGTTAGAACAACCAGAAACAGCAGCAAAACACTCTATTTCCCAGCCACATGACAAGGATTCCCTCCAGCAAAACCACACTCCACCAAAACAAAACATCAACAAACATCAATCACAGAAGTCAATAGAAACAAGAGACCTATAAATTCTATTAAGTCAGAACTGAGGAAATCATTGTTTGCAAGTACATTAAACCAACATTAGAGTATGGGATAACAATATGGCACCATATAAGAAGACAAGCTTGACTCAGTTGGAAACATTACAGTGGAATTAAGCCAAGGGCATTCATGGACATGAACGTTATTATGAAAGATGAAACTATCTGAATGTGTACAAAGCCTCGTACAACTATGTAAGATGAGACTGTCTTCAGGTATACAGGGCATTTAGAGGCAACTACCTCTAGAAATGTTTGGGGGATATCAAGGAGTGGTAGGAAATCATTAAACAACCCAAGCAGAATATTATATATGAATGAGAGATGTACTAGCTGGTTCTTTGTCAGTTGCTGCTGCGAAAACTAGAAAGCAAGCCCTAATGTAGAATTTTTCAAAACAAATTGGACCCTTATAGTGTGAAGGACTGTTTTATACATTGGCAAGCTAGAATGCCATTGCTGATCATGCCTGAAATATTTGTATATATGCATGCATGCAGGCATGTATTATATACCTGTGCTTTCTTTTTCAGTTTAGAAGCCCCTGGACACTCTTAGTACCTAATGACCCACATGCATTTCATATTTCTGTCTCTTTCAGATCACTACATCTTAAGTCTCAAAAAATATGTACAACTTCTTTGTCCATTTCACAATAGTGTACCTGCATGTCTCAAACTTTTTACTGTGCAAATAGCAGATAATAGTGAAAGTGGATCTAATTGCTGCATTTTCATACCCACATTTACCAATGTCTTCTTGTTATCATTTCTTTTTCATTTGCTCAACTTTTGTCTGAAACAAAATTGTCGAACTCTTAACTACTTCTTGTGGTAGCAGAGTAAAAACAAAGCTAATCTGTTCTTTCTTCCTGCTGACCCGGATTGTTTGCCATATTATTTGCTAAGAAAACCTCCATACCATCCTCTGTTTTACCTTGTCTGTCAGACATTAATTCAATGTTATCTTTATTCACCTTTTCATTTTCGTGTTGGATCTGTTTGGAAACAATCCAATATTAACAAGTCTCCTGTTTATAACAAAACTACATGTCTTTTTCCGATGCCAGCTTCAAAACCATATCTGTATCCAGAAAACAACCAAGCACCCTTTTACACCATTTCATCTCCACCACAGCAAAATTGGCTGCAGTTCCCAGGCAGCCAACCGAAAGTGCCAAAAGTGCCATCACAAAATACAACCTCATCTACTCACCCATCAGAACAACTGTCCGGGTGACTGGAGGGGAACATTAGTAATAACTACTTCACAACTGCCCCCCCCCCCCACAGGCAGACCCCCACTGATACCATAGACCCCGATGAAGCCATAGAAATACATGGTAAATAGAAGTCTCCATGACAGAACACCCAGAAAACAAGAAAGTATTGTGTCGCTGTCAGAGCATGAAATGCCCTAACGCCTTCCATTGTGCCACAGGTCCTCTCAGATGCAAATCTGCCATCCAGCAGTTCATGGCAAGAAACCACCATGGTTCAAGCCAGAACACAACCCACATGTCCGAGGGAAAGAACAGCCTTGCGTGACCGGCACCAACAGCTACAGGTAAGCCCACAAACTGATGCCAACATCTTAATTGGGCCACAAACTCAACTACTCAGAACCTATAACCTCCCTGCCATCCCGAATATGCCCTTCCCTAGTCAACCTCAAGGCCCGTACTCCCACCAACGAACCATCAACTCCTACTTTAACATCATCCTAACTTAGCCCAAGAAAACATCTTACGTCATATATTAGAATCTTTTTTTTTTTTTTTAAATTCCAACAGAACAACCCAAGGACCCTACATGGAACAGACAGGAAAACAACCACCGACGCAAGCCCTGGTTTCACCCCCACCATGCCAAACACCCTGGAAGTGATCACTGACACAAGGGCACAGCCCCAGTGCAAGCCCCCCCACCACCACAGTATCGTTCACAAACCAGCCCGAAAACAAAACCAGTGAAACTCTCAGGGCTAGGCCACCACATGGCCTCAAGAAGAAAACAATCCATGGGCTCGCAAATTCCGCCAACCTGAAGCAAACAGTGAAACATGCCATCAATGAAGTATAAAGGGTCATTATGATAAGCGTGATTCATATATCCCCCCGCTTTTTATTTTGAATAATCCCTGGAAAACCTCACCCTTATATTAGAAGAAATCAGTGACACCAACCAACCACCCGTCCACAACCAAAGCCAGCCAAAACAAATAAATACATGACAAATAAATAATTTATCCCGCACCACAAGGCCTACCTTCACCAGACCAGCCCCAGGTTGTCATGATCCCTCATAAAGTCATCCAAGGCCAGCTTCGAAAGAAAAATTGCCAAAGACTCTAAAGATAATCACAAAGCCTTCTTTAGCTATGTCAAGAATCTAGGTGGCAACTCTCAGATCTGCTCTGAGCTAGTGCAAAATGGCAAAAAATACACTGAACCAACTGACATTGCCAACATCCTGGCTGACAGGTTCAGTGCAAACTTTACCCCCCCACCCTCAAAGGGCCCATGTCCATTCCAGAAGAATGTAGAGCCCCAGACATCACAGACACACAGGTGAAAAAAGCCCTTTCCAAAGCCAAAAACACAGCATCAATGGGACCGGACAGTATCCCAGGATACATCTTACATGAGTTCCAAAATGAACTAACCCCTCACCTAAATTCACTGTTCAAACTCAGCCTTAACACAGGCTATGTACCCAAAGAATGGCATACAGCAACAGTTATCCCGCTCCACAAAGGTGATGCCACAACGGATCCTGGGAACTATCGCCTTATAAGCCTGACTAGCTTGGTCTGCAAAGCTATGGCGTGCACCATCATGGAACTCATTAACAGAGACACTGGGAACCTCCAGACACTGGACCCTACCCAATGCGGCTTTGTTAAAGGCAGTTCTTGCCTCGTAAACCTAGTTGACTTCTTTGAAACAGTTACCAAGGCCATAGATGAGGGAAAGGTAGTCCACACAGCCTACCTGGACCTTGCAAAGGTCTTCGACACCATTCCCCACTCTGGCATTATATATAAGCTTACCAGCTTGAACATTAACCCCTATGTCACGAGATGAGTTGCCAACTGGCTCATGGATAGAACTCACATGGTCAGAGTTGCGGGTGCTATGTCCGTCTCTAAACCGGTTACAAGTGGTGTCCCACAGGGACCCCTCCTGTTCGGTATATACTTCTCTGAGGTACAGGCAAGCACGGGATGACTATGGCTGACCAAGTTCGCAGATGATTGCAAACTGGGGGCCATAATTGACCCTCCGTCTGACACAGACATCTTCCAGAAGGGTCTCACGGAGACAAATACCTTTTGTCAGAATCATGGCCTCAAGCTAAATGCCAAAAAGTGCATAGTCATCCCCTTTGGGAAAAACAAAGTGCCCACGAACTACCACATAGGTGGTAATCCATTAAGTATGGAAGATGTAATTAGGGATCTGGGGATCCAAGTAGATAGCAACCTCTCCTTTGATAATCACATTGCCAAAGTGGTTAGAAAATCCTTCTATGTAGCCCACCTAATCACAAAAGGGTTCACATGTAGATCAAGAGAGGTTATTATGCCCCTCTACTATTCGCTCATCAGGCCCATAATAGAGTACAATGCCTCATTTTGGATGTACCTTGCACGACACCTGCAACAGCTGGAAAGACCACAGAAGTACATCACCAAGAGCATTGTGGGCCTCAAACAGATGCCCTATGCAACCCGACTAAAGAAACTTCAGCTCTACTCGGTTGCTTACCGCCTATTCAGAGGTGATTTCTGCCTGACGTACAAGCCCCATGTCTAACCCGGAATTAATGGGCATGCTCCACCTCAAGAAAACCAAATCTCTTAGAGCCACACGCTCTAAGGATTTAAACCTCAGCAAAACAATAAATAGGACATGCTGGAGGGATAGATTCCTGTCCCAGAGACTTCCCTCACACTGGAATAGAATCCCAATCTACTTTAGGCAAAGCCCCTCACTGACTCTCTTCAAGAGAAATCTTGACGAGTGGATAGGAAATCGTAAATTTACCCCTGGGATCACTTCAGTGGCCCTGCTGGACAGAGGCTCAGGAAACTAATCTAAAAGGGAGGCGAAAGCCAACTTATTCTGGCTAGGCTTATAAATGCCCTTGGGCAGATAGCCTAGTACCTACCTATGAACCTATAATCGGCAGTAGCAAGTTCACTCCAAAATGTGCTTTCAAAACCCAGCTAAACTAGACTAAACCCCTTAAGCCCCTCCCCATCCCTATCTCATTTTCTTCTAACCATCCCTGCCTCCACTTAACCCTTTCACCTCCCCAACCCACTTAACTCCCCCTAATAACAACCTAACCCCCCATGAAGATGTCCCGGGACAACTTGGTTTATTGCCAAACTTCATTTACAATTGACTGTAAACTTTTAAAACAAAAAAATTGAAAAAATATTAATACTTCTTCAAATGTTCATAAAAGTACAAAGTAAATAAGATACTGAATACAAAATTAATTCATATCACTAAGAATGGATGACAGATTCAGAATAGGCTTACACATTAAAAGTATGCCCTTCAGCCAGTGACAGCTACAATGACATTGCTGAAGTTACTTCTAGTACTACTTTAAGGCCAGATTTTGGTCCTGAGCAGCAGGAGGCTAATCAGCCTCCTTCATGAAGTGTCCTGTGCCATTACACTACCTGCTTTTGGAGACCAGCTTTTTTTTCCAAAACTATCTACTGCATGCACTGTAATTTTAATACAAACTGAGTTACTAAAGGAAAACTTGACCGTGCATTGGTAGATAGTGGCCTTGGCATGGTATTGGGGTAAAAGGTATGTCTTATTATGAAACAGTGTATGTAATAATAAGAATTGCCATTGTTGTAAGGACTGGGATTCGCTTTGCTGCAGGGAGAAACCGTTACTTAGGGGAATATTGTTTGTCATGCTGCAAGCTTTGCACTAAACTAGTAGGGTGTTATTGCTGCTTATTTTGGAGATATCCTGCTTGTGTCACTGGCCAGGGGATCCTAGATTGCCATGTGAGCCTTCCTGAGGGTGGGAAGCCATGGTCCACTGTGGTCCTACTTGTTTTTTGTCAGCCTACTAGTGGTGATTTCGCAGGCAGTGAGGTACCCGCGTGCAACAGCCATTGCCTCGCATGCATGGTGGCTGTTACCTGATGTTAAGTTGCAAGCTTCCAGGAGAAGGAAAAAAAAAAGCATTGCAGTTCAAGGTCCCGATACAGCTTACCCCTTAGTGTAGCCCAGTTACTGTTGGCTAGAACAAGCAGGCCCAGTCACTGATTCATGATGATGGGGAGGAGTGGAAAAAAAAAAAGAGAACATGATGCTTCAAGGTACTGGGATGGGGGAGTGGAAGGTTGGTTACAGCAGGCAGGCCCAGACGTTTGCCTAGTTATTCACAAAAATATTGAAAACTAATTGTGAAGTCCCAGTGATAAAAGATAAAAAATAAAAAGTTGCAGTTTAAGGAATGCTCAGCAGCTTGCCTTTTGTAGCCCAATAGGGTGAGTTTGGCATAATGGTTAGGATGTTTATATTATAAATACCAAGGTACAGGGTTTCATTCCGACCTCAAGTTTAAGAAAAAGTGCCTCATATACATACATATATATATATATATATATATATATATATATATATATATATATATATATGTATACATATTAAAAAATCACCACTCTGTTGGTGCATGCAAAAACGGCTTCCAAAACAATAAAGCTGTGCACGGATAGTAACAGCAACAACCAACAAGACCCAGCACTAGTTCGCATTCATATTTAGAGCACTAATGACACCTGTTGGGTGAAACCGGTTTACAGTGGTGCTGTGGCTGTTATCCGAAGCCATGGAATATAAATGAAATACAAATAAACTTTGAAGAAAGAGCAGGTCAAACTCTTTTTCTTGCTCAGTATGGTATTATTTTCCTAAATATGAATGCAAACTAGTGCTGGGTCTTGTTGGTTGTTTATATATATAAAATAAGGAAAAACTATTACTATGGGCTGCAGCAATGTTTAGCTGTTGGTTGGAGGGCTAAGCATGCTCAGGCGTCTACCTCTTAAAGTAACCACTCGTACGGCCACAGAGGTAGGGAAGTGTTGTCTAGTAGCTGGAAAGTTAGAACGAGCAATAAAGGAAGGGCATGCTTCACTGCATACGGTTGTGGGACCCTAAAGTAGATTACTTATGGTTAATATGTTCTCCTATGTTAGGTACTTTAATGGTGGAGTTTCATCCTTTGTACTGTGCATTCATAAATCCCAGCATAATATTGATCACTTATTTTATTTAGGTAAATGCAATCAATGTCTTAAATGACTTTGGTTGGATTGCTTCAAGGATCTTCCTAAGTATCTACCAGATAGCTACTCTATGTAATTAATAATTTTGTTTTTTAGAAAACGGCTCACTTACAGGTTTCATATCTTGCAGGTGCCAGTGATCGATATAGCGGATGTCCAGGCTTTGCGGCAGAGGTGGGCAAACAACCTTTTCTGAGAGATGCCAAGCAGTGAGACTACAACGTTAAGTGACACAGGGTCAAGGTAATCATAATTGGTGTCAACTGATGAGGAGTAAGCAGGCAGCCGGAGGCAAAAGAATGCTCCAGTTGCAGCCCAGTGAGGAGTTGGCAGCAGAGGTCTCAGCAGTGGACTCAGCCCTTCCAGCCCCTACAAGTAATGATTCTACAGTCCTTGTGGGTGAATGGATGGGTTAGTAGTTGCGGGGAGTAGAGGGCGAGGGAGCTATAGACTGGGTGAAGGAGCTAGCAGCACGAATACATCTTCAGATGGTTTTGGGGGTGGCGGTCGGGGGCTGAGGGGTACTTCTTTGGGGAACAGATTATGGATATGGGCAACCCTGCTATGGTTGGTACTTTGCTGTCATTGGGGGAGTATGTCGACCCTTGCTTAGATGAGGTAGGGTCAGACTTTGAGATGCAACCAGGTGATTGGTTGACTAAGCAGAAGCTGGGCAAGAGTGTGAAGCAGTCTTTCTAACTCCTCATATACCACCTACAGTAAAGGAGAAAATTAGGAAAGGAAAATACTTGGATATCTTTGCGCTAGTTGATGCAGATGGTGTACAGTCCTTGTTGGAAGCTGAGACAGTGAATGGGAAAGACCTCTTGGCAGCCCTAGTATTCCTTGGTAGGAGGCAAATAGGCAAACTGTGGCCAAGTATGGTGGAGAATTGAGTTTTGGGGTTAGTTTACTATGTGGCAGTATGGCTGGAGAAGGATACTGCTTTGGCTGTTCTGCTATTGGCTTACTTTTTGATGATATGGGAGGCACAAAGGTTACGGGCTGGGAATGCTTGGTTGTGGTACAATCAGAAATTTCACAAGAGGAAGGTGGTTGATAGGTCCATACATTGGGAGGTGAGACACCCAGATATATGGCTGTCCACTATAATGGACAGCTTCAGTGGGGGTGCCAGAGGGATTAAGGTGGGAGAAGGAAGTGTTGGGGTATGTTGGGCTTTCAATACAGGAAGATGTGCTTGGGCGGCATGCTGATTTGTGCATGCTTGCTCGAAGTGCACAGGTGTTAATCCAGCAGTGTGGTGTGGTAGGCATGAGGGCAAATTGGTGGGACAAACATCGTACTTTGCCGAACAAGTTGGATTAGGGGGGTCATCAACGGGGTTGCAAGGGGTACACAGTAGGGGTATTTTATTAGTCAGAGAGGGGTGCCTTTTCAAGGGGCAAGAGGATGAGCCAGGGACACATTCTCCTGTATTGTGAGACATGCTGCTGCAGTACCCCCCAGCCAGTGACAGCAGGGGAATTGATTGAGGGTTTTTCAAAGGGGTTATAGATTAAGTCAAAATTGGTGGAGGATGGAGTAGTGGGAAAAAACTGAGGTCAGTGTGGGGGAAGGAGGACATTTTGGGTGGAGGCCTTGGTGGAGAAGGAGTGGCAGGTTGGTCAGTTATTGGGTCCGTTTGATACCGCTCATTGGGTTTGGTACCTAAGAAGAAGCCAGTGGAATTTTGTTTGATTCACCATTTGTCTTATTTTGAAGGGAAGACTGTCGATGACTTTATTTCAGTGGATGAGGCCAGGGTGAGTTATGCGTCATTGGATGATGCAGTTCACATCATTAGAGTTGTTGAAGATCCATGGTTGGTTAAGCTGGACATTGAGTCTGCCTTCCACCTTTTGCCAGTTCAAGACGAGGACTGGATGATGTTGGGTATGGTAGTGGGGGACAAGTTTTACTTTGACAAAGCCATGCCAATAGAATGTTTGGCAGCCTGCACCACTTTCAAAACGTTTAGCACGGCTTTACATTGGATATGGCAGCAGAGTGTAAATAAGCAGAAGGCAGTATATTATTTGGATGATATTCTGTTAGTTGTCAAAGGGAGGGAGGGAACAGCGGATGCTATGCATGAAATTTGAGGATGTGCGAGGAACTGGGGGTTCCATTAGCCACCCAAAAGGTGGAGTGTTCGGCAAAGGTATTAGATTTTTGGGGGGTTCAGTGTAGACACATAGCAGAGTTTGTTTTGCTTACCCAGGGAGAAGATAGCTAGGCTGAAGGAGAAGGTAGTTTGGATGAAGGCTAGGGACAAGATGCATGTTAGGGATGCTAAAGAACTCTTAGGGCTTTTGAATTTCACCTGTCGGGCAGTTCACCCAGAACTGACCTTTTGTAGGTTGGTAGCATTTCTGTTGAAGGGAAGAAAAAGTAAGCACCATTGGGTGAGAACTGATAAATTGACTTGGGAGGATTTAACTTTGTGGTTGCAGTTTTTAGAGCAATTTAATGGCATTACCTTCTGGCAGTGGGAGTAGGTAGATCAAGAGGAATTACAGCTGTTCACTGATGTGGCAAGGGGCATTGGTATGGGTGCATTTTATGGGGGATAGTGGTTTGTGCTGTCATGGTCACCTGAGTGACCAGAGGAATGGAAGTGGGACATTGATTTTCTGGAGCTGATGCTGATTTGGGTGGCATCAGTGGTGTGTCAGAAACATTTGAGGGGTAGGAGGGTAGTTTTTAATTCTGACAATGCTGCAGTTGTGCGAGTTTTATAGCTTAAGACTGCCAAATCTGAAGGTTTATTGTTGGTATTGTGTAAACTAGTTCTGCAAAGTTTGTTGATTAATTTTTTCCTTCATAGGTTTGCATGTACTAGAGGTGAGGCATGAGACTGCTGACAGTTTGTCTAATTTTCAGTTTTCCAGTTTTCAGTAGTTGGCCCTGATGTCAGCAGAGGACCCCATGGTGGTACCAGACGAGGTCTGACAGATTGGCTTGCAGTGATCAGGAAGTTGGTACAGCAGCTCTTGGCTGTGTCCATCAGGAAGGCTTATGGTAGGGCGTTGTATGATTTTGACAGGTCTGTTATGCAGTTACCGAAGGAGGCAAATGTGTAGCTGGAAGAGTTGGTGTTGCTATATTTAGCTAGGGCTAGGGTGCAGGGTAAGGTGGTAAAATTGGTTAGAGTGGATTTGGCAGCAATTAGTGTGTTTGCTCGAGTGGCAAGGTTAAAGGACTTCACTAAATCCTGTTTGCTGGGGGGAGTGTTGAAGGGATGGAGTTGGGAGGAAGGTTTTAGCAGGAACAAAAGTTAGTTGGTGATGAGGCAGGTTTTAAAGGTTCTACTGTGGGGTTTGTTTAGGGTATTTAGGGAATCAGTGGATCATGCTGTGTGGGTAACATTGAGTGTTTGGATGTACTTCAGTGCTTTTAGGGTATCAGAGTTGTTAGGGTCGTTGGTGTGGAACAATGTTTTGTTACTGCCAGGAGCAGTTCACATTAGGTTAAGGTCATCCAAGAGAGATCAGGTGGGCAAGGATGCACAAATGGTCTTACTGAAGGATAGCTGGGAGCAGATGTGTCCTGTAGGGTGGACAAGGAGACTGATAGAGGTTCAGAAAGGAAGGTCACAGGATTTAGTTTTCCGGTCGATAGGGGGTAGGGCAATAACACGGGGACAGTTGATATCAGTCATGAGAAAGGCTTTGAGAAGTATGGGTTTGAAGGGGGAAAGATTTTCTACTCATTCATATAGGATGGGTAGGGTGTCAAATCTGGTGAGAGCGGGTCGTTCAATCAAAGTCATTAAGAGGGTGAGGCTTATATTAGATAAGGGATTTTTTTTTTCATTTTAGTATTAAAATGTATTTTTTTTTAGGTAAAAGGATTCTAATCATAGGTCATTCTTACATTTACTGGGCAATAAGGAGGCCTGGTGTTAGGAGTAACGCCTCTGACTAGGGGTTACACTGGTTCGGTTGGATAGTCACATGGCATGGTATGAGAGGGCTCAAGTGGAACCAGCTGTTGCAGGTATTTACAGCGATATGAACTTAACTAGGGCTTCCAGGAATTTTACTGATAACGATTCGGGTTTGACGCCCAAGCATCAGTTGGTTTATCAGATAAGGGAGTATCTGTTAGCTTTAAGGAAGTTCTACCTAAGTCTGTGCTTAGTATGTTTGGAGATTATTCCTTGTTTGATGTGGAGGAATGCTAAGAAGTTTGCCGCAGTTGAATGGGCACGGAAATATGTGAATTTTAGATTGGCGAAGCAGTTAGGGGTGATGGGAATGCGAACTATACAGCATAATGAGTTTGTGGACAGGGCCTTATGTGTTTCAGGGAGGATGGGGGTCCATCTTAGTAATTTTGGTCTGGACTTGTTTAATGTGAACCTGGGTTGTTTTTGTAAGGGTTGGTTGAGACTGGAGTTAGTGAGGAACAACAGCCTGAGTTAGACTGGTGGGCGGAGGAGAGGCTGTTCTCACTCTGGTGTACGCTTTTGAAGGAAGGAAGCCGGGAGTGGTGGAAGTAAGTTGTTGGACGTTTCTTGCATGTGGTGGATTTGGATGGAAATAAAGTTTTTGGGCGAAACTGAGCAGTTGAATGCTGCCTGAAGTGTAAGAATAAGTGAGCAGGTGGAGGACTCTGCTTTTTCGGCAAGGTTGAGAAGTGCTTTGCTGCCCTTATGGATGGTCATATGATTTTCTGATGATGTACATAGAAAAGACGTTATGACAAAGTTATGATGCATTTATTTTCTTATGTTTGAATCAATAAAGGTCATCAAAGGTCTTTTGGAGTTCTGTGTCTTTATTAAAGCAGAATGTGACAAACTAAGATAACTTTGAGCTCATGACACTAGACTGTTTGTTTTTCTACTTATGAAATAAAGACATGGCATCAGCATCTGTTAGTATTCTGATACAGTTTGCAGTAATATACTTCACATAACTTGTCTTTGCAAAATTTAATTCTAAAAGAAATGTGTTTTTTTTTATTGCTTTGCATTATCTGTATTACCCCATACCTTGTGGTGTTTCACAGCTCAAATGCTGCAAAATATGCTTCATACAAAAAACTGACATTAACAAAACTCATCAACACAGATTATGTTTACAGACTCAACAGGTGGAGTTTTATAAGTAATCTAAGCAAAAATATCAGTTATATTGAACAGATACTCAAGAATTACAAAAAAAAAACAATTTTGCTTTCAGGAAATTAAATTCTAAATAATGTTTAGGCTATTAAAAGATGGAATGACTGAAATGCCAGCTTAGCTTTAGTTCAATGGGAGTCTGATATAGGGATCTTAGCTCATCCTAGGGTGCTTTGGTATAGGCATTTTGTCGATGGTGTCTTTATGTTACTGGAAGGTGATGGAACTAGTCTATCTGAGTTTATAGAGTGGTTGCATTTTACCACTTCGTTTTTGAGATTTACCTATAAATATTCAGTGGAAAAGATAAGCTTCTTAGATGTTTATATTAATAAAAAAGACATAGGGTGGCTTTAAAACATCTTAATATATTAAAAAGATTAAAATACTTTACTACATAAAGGTAGCATGCATCCATGGCATGTGTCCAGGAATATACTTAAAGGTCGATTCCTTAGGATGTTGAGAATACATATTAATGAACGTGATCTGTTACAGGCTTTTAACACTTTGAAAACAGACTTTCTCAGCGGGGGATATTCTGAGGGAGAAGTAAATAACTGGGTAGATCAAGTTATGAAAGAAAGACACAGCAGAGGTAAACCTTGTTTTTCAGAAAAATCGTATCCAGATGTGGTTAAGTCATCGGATAGTAACAATATGAATATGAGGTTTCTGTTAATTTATGCAAGTGATGTCAGTATATTCTGTGATGTTATTAGGAAACATTGGAATATTCTATACTCAGATAATAAGCTGAAAGAATATATTTCTCAGACTCCACTGTTCTCTTTTAGGAATAATTTGTCTTTAAAGAAACAACTTTGTTATAGTAAAGATGATGTCATAGTACTAGAATCACAACATAAGGGTACATATCCATGTAGACATTGCCGTGTTTGTAAATATCTATATAGTGCCCCCCAATTTAGACATCCTTTTCATGATTGCTTTGTTGAGTTTCCATTTTATGCTGACTGCACTAGTTGAAATTTAGTATATTATTGTTTCTGTACAGTTTGTTATGCCTTTTATGTTGGTAAGACCAACAGGTCCCTTAGAGAACATATGTTAGCGCATCTTAGGGACATTAGTAATAGGAAGCATACTAATGCATTAGCTAAGCATGTAGAATGTAATGGCAGAAGTCAGGAATTTAAGTTTTTTGTATTGGAACTAATAAATAAAGGCGAGAGAGGTGGTGATATTTGCAATAAGACCGAAGCCATAGAGCAAAAATGGATTATCCTTTTTAAAGCTGTTACATATCCAGGTATAAATTATATGGTTTCTTTGAAACCATTTTTACGTCAGAGATGTTTGAAACATTAACTTACTGATGCATAATTTTTTATATATGTTTTTTATATTTGTTGTCTTGCTATAAGTTTAATAAGATAGTTAATTAATATGGCATTCTCATTGGTTCATATTTTTTTAAATATTGACTGTTTTATGAAATATTTGTCTGATGAAGCCGTTGTCTGAGAGACCGTGAAAGCGCTAACCTGTTGTGATTAACCTGTTGTGATTAAATTAGTTGCCTTTTTCTGCTGTGTCGAAGTGCTTTTTATTTCTTTTATTTTCACAATTAAAGAGCTGTTTCTCTCCTAGAATCAGTTTGCGTGTGTGTGTGTGTGTGTGTGTGTGTGTGTGTGTGTGTGTGTGTGTGTGTGTGTGTGTGTGTGTGTGTGTATGTGTATGTGTGTGTGTGTATGTGTATGTGTGTGTGTGTGTGTATGTGTGTGTGTGTGTGTGTGTGCGTGTGTGCTTGCCCATACACACGCATACATTTATGACAGAAAATTTGTTTCTTTTGTAAATTAATATGTCTTGTCTTCACTTTCTTTTGTTATGAGCTATAATGACACTATGCATCTAATTTTTATGCCATGCTATATGCGAGATAAAAATAGCCTTATGTTAAAATGTAGCTTAAAGTAAAAGAAGTGACTGCTAACACCTCAAGCATTACTCAGATTACATAGTGATTAAAAAATCCTTTAAAAGTGAATGAATTCCACACTATAAAAGGTACACTAGCAACATAAATTCTACATAAATATCTCATTTATATAATTTAACTGGGGTAGAGCACTGATTTCCCTAGATCAGTTTCAATCACAGCTCTGCTGTTGCAATTAGTTTTTAAATAGTAGTCAATAGGTTGTTTTTGATGAAACATGCCTGCTTTTTGTAAATGTAAAAACACTCATTATCTGACAAAAAGATTTAACAAAACAAGGTAAGGTACATTTCCCTGAGACAGATCCACTGTCCCTTAGTCAATGAAGTGAAAAAAAGCTGTAATGCTGTTCGATACTAAAGAAACTGGGCTCTTAAATTAAATGCCAAAAAGCAGCTGGAAGTGAAAACATGATATGTGTGACTTCCCTCAGAGAAAACATGACAACTTAGCTCAGCATGTCAAGCGGGTAGTCACCTAATAGTGTAGTGTTAGCTGCAGGAGAGCTCCCATTTGACAATGTGCCAACACAAGACTTCCAGCACTAAGAAAATGATGTTCTGTCACACCACAGACCACTCGCATTCTCCACTTATCTGCAATGATGAGGTAAGATGATTTCAATATGACAATCATTTTAGCATGGCATGATAATTCTGCTGTCTGTTTTGATGCATACTACTTTAACAGACTTTGTCAGCAAATCAAAAGCTTTGTTTATAATACTGAACTCCTTGATATAGTCAAAACGTTGTCTTTTAAATTGTCAATCTGATGTTCTATTTTAGCTGAATTTACTGCACCCCCATTTTTCATTTATTTATTTTTAATGTAGATTTATCTCAGTGATCACAACTTTTTTTTTAGCTGATCTGTTTCTTAGCATAGAACTGAATTCCATTTCCTCAGATTATATCCTGTTTTGACTTTAAAAAGTTCATGTTAGAAGAAGAAAAGTATAACCAAAGAATATAACAATGTTATGCTCTGCTTCATCTTTTTTCTGAACAAATACAAAAGTTGCAAACAGAGAAACAATAAATAAATAGCTAGCTTTATATATTTATTTGACAATCGGATAAATTACATATTAATTACATCTATAGTATGGGTGTGTTTTACAAAACTCAAAACAGATAACTACATTAATGTATTTGACAATATAACAGACTAAGATAATGGCAGTGGTTATTTTTTCTTCAGTATGGCATGCTTTAAAAAAACTCCTTTGCCAGTTGTAAATCTGATTTTCCATGTCATAGGTTCATAGGTTCATACTAGGCTATCTGCCCTTGGGCATTTATAAGCCTAGCCAGAGTGTGGTTGGCTTTCACCACCCATTTTAAATTAATTTTGCTATGCCCTTTTTCGAGGTTAGTATACTGTGCCTCTATCTAACAGTGACACAGAAGTGATACCCGGGGTAAACCTACGATCTCCCATCCACTCATTAAGATTCCTCTTGAAGAGAGTCAATGAGGGACTCTGCCTAACCTGGACTGGGATTTTATTCCAGAGTGAAGGAAGCCTCTGGGTTATGAATCTATCCCTCCAGCATATCCTATTTATTTCAGTGCTGAGGTTCAAGTCTCTCGAGCGCGTAGCTCGATGGGATTTGGATTTTCTGAGGTGCAGCATGTCCATTAATTCCGGGTTGGACATGGCTTTATACGTCAGGCACAGATCGCCTCTGAGCAGGCGGTATGCCACTGAGTAGAGCTGGAGTTTCTTTAACCGGGCAGCATATGGCATCTGTTTGAGCCCTTTGATCCTCTTGGTGAGGTACTTTTGGTGTCTTTCCAGTTGTTGCAGGTGTCTGATAAGGTACATCCCAAAAGGGGCATTGTACTCAATTATGGGCCTGATGAGGGATGAGTAAAGAGGCACGGTGACCTCCCCTGATCTAGATGTGAATCCCTTCATGATTAGGTGGGCTATATAAAATGTTTTTCTAACCACTTTGGCCACGTGGTTGTCAAATGAGAGATTGCTATCAACTTGGGTCCCCAGGTCCCTAATTACTTCTTCTGTACTTAATGGATTACCACCTATGTGGTAATTTGTGGGCACTTTGTTATTGCCAAAGGGGATGACTATACACTTTTTGGCGTTTAGCTTGAGGCCATGGCTCTGGCACCAGTTGTCTGTTTCTATGAGGGCCTTTTGGAGGATGCTTGTGTCGGCTGGAGAGTCGATTATGGCACCCAGTTTGCAGTCATCTGCGAACTTGGTCAGCCACAGTCCTTCCATGTTGGCCTGTACCTCCGAGAAATATATACCAAACAAGAGAGGTCCCAGGACTGAGCCTTGTGGGATGCCACTTGTAACTGGTTTGGAGTCTGACATGGCTCCAGCAATTCTAATCATGTGGGTTTTGTCCTTGAGCCAGTTTGCAACCCATCTAGTGACATAGGGGTTTTATATTTAAGCTGGTGAGCTTGTCTATAATGCCCAAGTGGGGTATTGTATCGAAGGCTTTTGCGAGGTCCAGGTAGGCTGTGTGGACCACCTTCCCCTCGTCAATGGCCTTGGTGACTGTTTCAAAGAAATCGACCAGGTTTAAGAGGCAGGATCTGCCCTTAACAAAGCCAAACTGGGTAGGATCCAGTGTCTGTAGGTCCCAAATATCTTTATTTATGAGGTCCATGATGATCCTTTCCATAGCTTTGCAGACCAAGCTAGTCAGGCTTATGGTGTGATAGTTTCCAGGATCCGTTGAGGCACCACCTTTGTGGAGAGGGACCACTGTTGCTGTATGCCACTCTTTGGGTACATATCCTGTAGTAAGGCTGAAAATGAACAGTAGTTTTATGTTTGGGTTTAGCTCTTCTTGGAGTTCATGTAGGATGCAGCCCGGGACACCGTCTGGTCCCATTGATGCTGTGTTTTTTGCTTTGGAGAGGGCGGCTCTTACCTGAGCATCTGAGATGTCAGTGGGGCAGCACTCTGCTGGGATAGATATTTGCCCTTTTGGTGGGGATGGGGGGGGGAGTTTGCGCTGAACATGTCAGCTAGGATGTTGGCAATGTCTGTGGGTTCGATGTATTTTTTGTCATTTTGGACTAATTCTGAGCATATCTGGGAATTCCCACCAAGGTTCCTAACATAACTAAAGAAAGCCTTGTGATTATCCTTAGTGTCCTGTGCAATTTTTCTCTCAAAGCTGGCCTTAGACGATTTTATGAGTGCCCGTAGTTTTTTGCTAATACTGATCAGAGATGCCTTCCCTTTTTGGGATTTTGCTCTATCATGTAGTAGCTTCCTCCTTCTATTGTATAATTTGTTTATGGCTGGGGTCCACCAGACAGGACGTCTGCCTTTAGATGATTGGGTCTTGGTTTTATTTGGGATTGTGTGATCCATGCATTCCTGAAGGTGTTCATAGAATACGTTTATAAAGGATTCTGCGGTCTGGGCTGTATTTTCCACAGGCTCGGGGGCTTTGAAGGATTCCACTTCGGTTTTGAGGAGTGTGAAATTTGCTTTAGAGAAGTTTTTCACTGTGGTTTTCTGGCAGGGGGTGGGGTTGGGATGTGAATATCCAGTGAGATTAGTTTATGGTCTGATCTTACCAGTGAGGGATACACTTCTGGTCTGGAGCATAGAGTCCACATGTTGGTGATGATCAGGTCCAGTATGTTTTCCCCTCTTGTGGGAGTGGTAACAAGTTGTTCCATAGCATTTGAGTTCACAAATTCTAGGAACCTTTGGGCTAGGGTGTTGGAGCTAGAGTAATGCTCCCAGTCTATGTTTGGGTAGTTGAAGTCGCCCAATATAATGGTGTTTGGAGAGACCTTCATATTTTCCAGTGTTCTCAGGAAGGCCGAGTGGGGTTCCTGGGTTTGGGAGGGTGGTCTGTAGCAGGCTATAAACTGGAAGGCAGTTTTACCCACTGTTAGTTGCACATGGATAGTCTCTGATGCTTCGTGCTGTGCCACCAACCTGGAGGTGTGGGTATCTTTGACGAATATTGATACTCCCCCTCTTTTTGTGGTTCAGTCCAAGTTTTGGGGCCGAAAAGCATGGTATGAGTAACCTGGTAGTGCTGGGGTGCTTTCGGGAGCCTTGAACCAGGTTTCTGTTACTGCACAGATATCGATGTTCTCCATGCTAAGGAGAGTTTCGAGTGCGTGCATCTTGAGGTTTAGACTTCTGGCGTTGAGTAGCATTACTCATAGTTTCTTATCCCTTGTGATACCTATGGAGGTGGGTTTGTCTTTTGAGCCTTGCCTAAAAAAGGCACTATGGGGGAAGCAAGAACCTTTGCCAATATCCGAAAGCCCAGGGGTGACAGGTGCAAGCCATCCTTAGCGAAGCATCGTGGCTTGTCGAGCATGTCATCCCAGGCTGACAGGCATTGGATCCCCTTTGAATGACACCAATACTTAAGCCAATTGTTGAAATTGATCATCTTGTCTTCATAATGTGGCATCATTCTTGGTGAGGGTAAGATGCTACTCAAAGTCAGGGTCATACCGGCCTGGGCTACATGCTCAGAGAGCTTCTCTATGTCTCTTTTCATGTAGTCCAGGGAGGTACATCTCAGGTCATTCACACCAGCATGGACAATGACCGAGTCATATTTGTACTTGCCTTGGAGTGACCTGAGTGCTTGTGTTATGTGGCGGATCCTAGCGCCCGACAGGCAGCTCACCGTGAACTTCTCCTTGTTCAGCCTGGTGAGCGGGACGTCATGAGGTACTGCTTTTGTTGCCATAAATGCCTCCTGCCACATGTTGGTGGACTAGCAAATATCATACAAATCTGTCCATGACAACGCTGATGAGAACTTAATATGACATGTAAAAGTGACAGAAGTTAAAGCACAGGGACCAGCTGCATTAAAATAGATGAACTATGCCCAAATTAACAGGTTTCTGCATCACATTGCTAGCAAAGATTAAGATGCTCCAGAAAGAACATTCTGCAGTAGGGTATGTATTACTGCCGTGGCAATATGGCTGATCTAATACTAGTAACTAACCATTGTGTATCAGATTCTGCCATGTAACAATACTGTTGTATTTACTGTTGTGTCTTTGCAAGGTGGAAAAGTCATTTATGAATCCAGCAGAGATTTTTCTTCAATAACAGTTGAGGCACATACAATTTGCATCTGCCACTATTAATTATTTCTACTTAAATTTAATAATTATAAAAATAATACCATCATTATTATTATTATCATCAGTGCAAATATACACACAATTAATATCGGGTGTGAAGTCATTTCATTTAGTATTTGTCATTGGCACTTTCAGGAAAAGTTAGATTATCTGCTAGTCAAGTGTAAATGTGCTATTTGTTGAGTATGTTTAAATAGAAGTTAACCTTCAGAAAACACTAATACTGTGAACTCAAATATTCTGAACATTTACATACATTAGGTGTTTTACCATCAATGATAAATACTGGAAATTACCAATGTCAACAGAAAAATAATTATGAAAATGAACTGAATGCTATAATACTAACCTGTTCCAGAGCTATGCATGTTATGCATATAGTGAGTGCTGCTTCCTTATTTTTTATCTATTTGGGACAAAGACTGGACCATGAATGTTTTTTGTACAGATAATGCATCCAACATCTCATCATGTAAAATACTGCCACTTTCATAAATAACAAACTTTGCCCTAATAATTTTTGTTCAATTTTTGTCAGATTTCCATCTGAAATTGTTCTTTATATTGTTTGCTTTATAACTTTTATCACAAATAGTGTGTCACTTTTCTCTTCTGACGGCCAGTAATACTTTATTTAATTTTTATGACCACCTTAACATCATTCTAACAGCTTGACTCACTAGCTTCCTATGTCCATTCTGGCTCTACTAGCTTATCTCCTACCCCTGTGGACTTACTTCAATATTACTATGGAACTCAGCTGTCTTCGTACCTGTCCAGGTTTTTTTTTTCCCTTTCTCTAATCTCTCAAGTCCCTTCAAGGCCTCCTGCTTTCATTGACTACATCTGAGGGCAAATTCCCTCTTTGGACCTTATCTTTTCTTAGGTAGCATCATCAATGAATACCCATGCTGTTAATTAAACCCAGGTCATCTTAATTGTATTTGGCCTTTATTCGTCTATGCCACCAGAGCTTCTTAGCTTTATTCAACAGCATACAAAGATCCTTCTATAATATTTCTGGTTTACATGGGTACTAAAGCATTTTATTTATATCATGCATTATTATTCCCTTTAGGTATGCAGACAATACATCATAACATGACAGGAAAAAAAATATATATGTTCTACAATTACATCAAGAATCTCCACAGCAATACCCATATTCGCTGAGTTACTGCACAATGGTACCTCCTAAACTGAGCCAATAGATATTGCCAATATAATGGCTGATAGATTCAGTGCCAACTTTACCCCTCTCTCCCCCCTAAAGGACCAATCACAATACCGGAAGAATGCCAGGCACCCAGCACTGCTGCAACGCAGGTTAAATCTGCATTGTCCAAGGTCAAGAATACAGCTTCCATGGGACCTGACAATATCCCTGGCTGTGTTCTACATGAACTGCAAAGTGAACTGGCACCACTCCTGTGTGCCCTATTCAGTCACAGCCTCACCACAGGCGTTGTCACTACAGAATGGCGCACTGTTATAGCCATCCCTCTCCATAAAGGGGGAGCGACTACAGACCCAGAGAATTATCACCCCATTAGCCTGGCAAGTCTGACATGTAAGGCTATGAAGTGCATCATCATAAACCTAATTAACATATATATATATATATATATATATATATATATATATATATATATATAGGGAATCTCCAAACTCTGGATCCCATGCAATTTGGTTTTGTGAAGGGTAAAACATGCCTGCTCAACCTGGTTGACTTCTTTGTGTCAGTCGCCTGAGCTGTGGACGAGGGCAAGGCAGTTTATACAGACTACATCAATCTGGCCAAGGCCTTTGATACCATTCCCCACTCAGGAATTATTGATCGACTCAACAAATAAGGCATCAACCCCTATATCACTAGGTGGGGTGCAAACTGGCTCACAGATAGAACCCACAGTGTGAAAATAGCAGACTCCAAGCCAGACTGCTGACCAGTTATGAGTGGAGTCCCACAGGGATCAGTCTTGGGTCTCCTCCTGTTTGGCATCTACTTCTCAGACATCCAGGCCAGAATGGCGCACTGTTATAGCCATCCCTCTCCATAAAGGGGGAGCGACTACAGACCCAGAGAATTATCACCCCATTAGCCTGACAAGTCTGACATGTAAGGCTATGAAGCGCATCATCATGAACCTAATTAACATATATATATATATATCTATAGGGAATCTCCAAACTCTGGATCCCATGCAATTTGGTTTTGTGAAGGGTAAATCATGCCTGCTCAACCTAGTTGACTTCTTTGTGTCAGTCACCTGAGCTGTGGACGAGGGCAAGGCAGTTCATACAGACTACATCAATCTGGCCAAGGCCTTTGATACCATTCCCCACTCAGGAATTATTGATCGACTCACCAAAGAAGGCATCAACCCCTATATCACTAGGTGGGGTGCAAACTGGCTCACAGATAGAACACACAGTGTGAAAATAGCAGACTCCAAGCCAGACTGCTGACCACTTATGAGTGGAGTCCCTCAGGGATCGGTCTTGGGTCTCCTCCTGTTTGGCATCTACTTCTCAGACATCCAGGCCAACACAGAGGGACTCTGGCTGACTAGGTTCACTGATGAGTGCAAGCTGGGAGCCATTATTAACTCCCCGAGTGATATAGACATCCTACAGAAATGCCTTACTGATACCAGCAACTGGTGTCGAAACCATGACCTTAAGCTTTATGCCAAAAAATGCATCATCATTCCCTTTGGGAAAAACTCATTACCCACTAATTACCACATTGATGGTAGCCCACTGAACACTGAAGGCATTATAAGAGATCTGGGGACACAGGTTGAGAACAACCTCTCCTTCGATCACCACATTACCACTGTGGTCAGAAAGTCCTTCTATGTGGCACATCTCGTTACCAAGGGTTTTGTATCCAGGAAGAAAGCGGTTATCATCTCTCTACTCTTCCCTCATTAGACCAGTTTTTGAGTATAATGGCCCATTTGGAATGTACCTCATTAAACACCTGCAACAGCTGGAAAGGTCACAAAAGTACCTCACAAAGAGGATCCTAGGTCTTAAACACATGCCCTACATGGACAGACTGAAAACACTCCAGCTTTTCTCTGTCTCATATCATCTATTAAGAGGCGATTTCTGCATGACTTACAAAAGCCATATCTGACCCAGCCCTGTTAGAAATGTTACACCTAAAGAAATCCCAATCCCTCCACACCACATGCTCCAGGGACCTCAACCTCATTACCATACTCAACAGAACATGCTGGAGGAACAGGTTCATAACCCAGAGACTGTCCATGCTCCAGAATAGACTTTCCATACATGTCAAGCAGAGCACCTCACTGGCCCTTTTCAAGAGAAATGTTGATGAGTGGATGGGAAGTAGAAAGTTCACCCCAGGGATAACTCCAGTGGCTCTACTTGATAGAGACACTTGGAACTAACGGTGGTATGATGCCAGGACACTTCTATGGGCTAGGCTTGTAAAGGCTCCAGGGCCATTGGCCTAGTACACACCTATGAACCTATGTCTATTGCTACACCACAGGTCAAGCACTGCATTCATTTCAGGCTAGATATGTGGTACATGAGAGGTAAAGGCCAAACAGTGCCCAAGATAACATTAGCTGAAGTATTATACCTTGGTTCTGGAGAAATCAGCCAAGAAGGGATGATTTTAACAGGCCAAATCCAACATGTCCATCTCCATCCCAAAGAGATGACAGTAGAAAGGTCGTGCTGTTAGTTGTCAACTGAAAGAGGACAGCTACAGCAGCAGTCTGCTTTCATGGGAAAGTATCTGTCCTCCTAAGCACTATATTACACTGCAGGCTGGCACAGCATGTGGAAGTGTAGAACTGGTATTGATGCTATAAGCCCTCCTTTGGCAGTATTATGTCATCCAGCCACAAAGGAATGAGTATATATGGCTTACATGGAAATCCTTATTGAATCTCTATTGATGACTGTGTAAAAGAACCATTCTACAACTCCCTTGATCAGTGAAATGAGAGTTTTACTCTCATGTTGTTCTCTTCTATCTGAGATGATGCTTGCTCTGGTGAGTAAACTAGACCTATAGGTCAGTGGGACAAAGGAAAATAATTTACGAACGAAAAATGTTGAGAGAGCTTCCTTAGGACAACCAAAAGCCAGCGACGACTCCTAGTTCTTTTCTCATCAATGATTTTTCCTATTCATATAAAACAATTGGAGATGTTAACAGTCATTTACTTGAGTTGAGATAAGGTTGCAAATCACTTAAATCCCAGCAAAGATATCTATTAAGATTGAAATACCCATTTATTAAAATGTTAAACTGAAGTAAGTATTTAATTTCACTATGTGTAGATTTCCCATTTTAATAGCCAAAACAGGCAAAAAAATCAGTGTTGCTTCAACAATACTTTTGATTTGAGTATTGAATATGCATGTTTCTGATATATTCTTTGACAGTCTTTATATTTTGAGATTGGTAAATTGCATTTCTGTTAAAGAAACACAATACAATGCATTTTAGTCACAATAAAATATTTATACAATTTGGCATGCAGAAGTGTATATTAACAAATGACATACACTCCCACTGGCAATATTTGGGAAATGGCCTTACAGGCCCATTGAATATGATGCTACCACTACAGTGAACTATTCTAGTCATAAAATAGAGATTTAAACAATTTGTGTATAATAATATACACTAATGGAAATAATCCTTCTACCAAAGAATAGAGATGAACCTGAAGTGGGGAAATACAACTTCTGAAGGGATAGATACCTCAATATATTCTGTTTATTTCATTTTAAAGCCATATGTGATTTTGTGTGAGCAAACAATATTAAACAAATGCAGATAATATCAATCAGTGGTAAATAAGAAAATACTTTGCAGCTGCTTCTAGACATGAAATTGCTCTGCTTTGTACAAAAAACCCTTTGCAGGTCACATTATCCAGCTGGATTTCTGGATTTTGTAAACACAGACTCCTTGGACCAGTTTGTCAATACACCAACAAGAGGTGCAACCATACTGGATCTGGTAATAAAAATCCAAAGCAGCCAAGGAAGAAGTAAAAGTCTACAGTGGTAAAATATACCATACAGGATAAGAAGAAAACCCACTGGAGCCACCACGACCAGTTAAAACTTTTTTTATCACACAGATAAGGGCTTTCAAGCATTAGCTCTTCATCAGATCTAAAAAAAAACTGCTAAAATCAACAATATTTAAGCAAATAGCAAACAATTAGAATCAATAGCAGAACTCACACCCCTTCAATAAGGGTTTTAAAGACATACAAGCATTTAACCCAGGTGTATGGTTAGCTTGCAATTCAGCTAGTTCAGTACTGTGTACAATGTCACCCCCTCTCATACTCACTTGCTGAATGTATAATAACATAAACTAAAATCTATGCTCTTTGTTGCCTCAATATGTTGATATAGAGCATTTTTTCTGAAACATAATCTGATGTCACTCATATGTTGCAATATATGTTGTTTTAACATTCTGTTGGTCTTCCCAACCAGTTTATGATGCCTGGAGTGGTAGGTCCAATGGGTTTTCTTCTTATACTGGATCTGGACCTCACTAATATGGGAGAGTGCTGCACACCTCCTAGTGCGATGTCTTCTCTGGTAAGGCGCCTACTAAATGATGTCTTTTGAAGTGAAAGTAAAAACCTAGAATGCCAGCTAACCCTAGAATATTCAGGAACTACTCTAATACTAACTGCCATCTATTAAGTGATAACATGGCAACATTTTAAGCCCCCATAAACCCTGAGAACATTGCTGCCTATGCAGAACTGTTTACAGAAACCCACTACAAGCGTGTTAATAGCAGGATAGAAGTAGTTGCACCGGCTAGGAAGAATTACAGAACTAACTTAAAAAACAAGCTACCCTGGAGGGATCACAGCATCAGAAGGCTGTATAACAGAAGGAAGAAAATCAGGGCAAAAATTAGAAGGTGCAGCACTCAGCAGGATAAAAGCACTGTCATCAAACTAAACAAACAACTCAGAGAACAAATAAAAATGTACCAAAGTCAAATTTGAGTAAGTTTGGCCTCCCAGGCCAAGGACAACCACAAGGCATCATTTAGCTATACCTGCAACCTCAACAGTAATACACGATTGTGTGCAGAGCTCATTGTAAATGGATACACCTATAAAGAGCCAGGAGGAGTCCAAATGGAGAGATGATAAGTCAGCAAGCAAAGGAGAGTAGTATTTTTGGAAATGAATTCATCCTCAAGACTTGTGAGTACCTTCATGAGGTGGACGCTCTTCTTCATAAAATATTACCAAGCTAACACTAATATATAGACTGTATATTATATAGCATATATCATGGATAGAAGTAGGATACAAGATCAAAAAGATAGCTGGGTGCACAAGACTCAGGACAAAAACTGCCCAATTCTAGTAAGCGCACTGGTGCCAGGACTGGAAAAACTGATAGTGTAGAATCAAGACAAGGAAACATTCCTATAATGGAGCTAGGCCAGGCCCAGTGGGAGGATGGCCTCCCCTGTTGCAGAAGGAAGTAGTAGTCCACAAAAACTGAATGGCCAAAAAACAACCATAAAGACATCAGAGTGGACTACTGTGGATAAGAAAGAAATTATGTATTGTTATTATTATGGAAAAAGCCCCCAGAATTTCCAGACAAAAGATATACAAAAATATTAAGAGAGAAATTAGAGGAAAGAAAATACTTCCACAAGAAAATAAAAACCTGTTAGAAGCTTCAAATATAAATTTGTGTTCATTAATACAACAGATTTAAGAAAAAAGTTTATAAAGACCAAGAAACCTTGGGCTATTTGGAAAAAGAAGCGGCTGTGGAAGTGCAAAAATATAAATAAGAAAATCTAGAAACTTTTGAAAGGTATAAAAAAGAAATATGGACATGGGAAAGAAAGACAGATTTGATATGGTGCAATATTTTTGCAATGGAGAAAGCTAAATTAATCGACACAAAAATGCAGCCCAAAGTTATTCAAAGAGAAATACAGGCATCCAGATATGGAAAATTTCACAATAAAAATAAGATCACAAAGAGACAACGTAGAACAGAAGATTAATAAAGTAGAACTTAAAAAATAGAAGATGAAGTAATGGAATATTTGCAGAGTGAAGGATTTAGTGCAGAAAGTCTAACACAGGTTACATCACAGCGTGATAAAACAAGTCACCAAAGTAAGGAGGAATAGGAGGCATCTGAAGATGAAATATGAGCATCAGAAAGAAAGACAGATTTAATATGATGTAATGTTAATGCAGAGGAGGAAGCAAAACTAATCAATAAAAAAGAGCAACACAAAATATATTAGACGAGAAATACAGGCAAAGACATGCAGGCATTGAAAATTTTACAATACAAAAAAATAAGAAAAAAAAGAGGAAAAGAAGATTAGTAATGGAGAAGTTAAACAAATGGAAACTTAGGTTATAGATTACCTGTGAAGAGAAGGATTTAGAGTAGAAAATCTAACTCAGATAACATCATAGTAGGATAGAGCAATGGATCCCCAAATTAAGAAGAAACCAGTGGAGAGGGAAACATCTTATCACTTGCCATATGAAGAATATACCTTCATTGGATAAAAAGCACAAGCAAAACACAAACTAATAGTCCACAAAAACAAGGAAGTAACCAAGATGCAACCACGATGCAGCACAGAAAGAATGACAATTGCAATAAGGTTAAGCGCTTTTCATTTATTACAATGAATAAACTTCTTCAGATCTGAAGAAGCTTATTCATTGTAATAAACGAAAAGCGCTTAACCTTATCGCAAGTGTCATACCTTCATTGGAAACAAGTACAAATGTTCAGATGAAGTTGCACAGCAAGAGAAGGAAGAGGAAACTGTTTAAACTCTGGCGCAGTCAATGCTGAGTAATATGCCAGTCAGCTCCCATATGAAAGACCAACAGATAATACAGGACGAAACTGAAGAGAATGTGGCATAGGAAGATGCTCTGGAAATTTCTATAGAATGCCCACAGGAAATGGAGGACAAAAAATGTACCCTCAGTTTAGAGGAAAATTATCTAAGAGAAAAGTTCCTTGATTTAATAGAAATGGGCAGACATATTAAGATCACTGAAAGAAATAGACTACAGAAAGTCAATAAAAAGAAAAAGTTAGAAGTTTGATACATCAAATGAACACAGTAATTAGTACTGTCCATACAGATTCATGTGATATAACAGAAGTAAAAAGGAAATAAACTGTTTAAAAATACAAAAATGGATGGTGAAGCAACGAACCGGAAGGAAGAGACTTTATTTAGCACTTTTGTCCACTTGGTACACAGGACTTCTTCAGAATACAATAACAAATCCCTCTACAAATGTATATACATAACAGCCCTAACAAGCACCCAACTAAAACACATCATTAAATATTATTAGTTATTAAAGTAACAGTCCATCTCTCAACATACATATACCATATTAAAAACTCTACCTATACAAATATATATTTAAACATAATAAATAAACAAGTACATTCAAATAAACACAGCCACCTTTAATCTTAATACACTAGAAATGGAAATAGATTCATTTATATCAGGAAAGCACTTTGCTCTAGTTTTTAATTGCCATTTACATTCCAGGAATTCTAAGTCCTCCACCGGACCTCCTCTCTGACCCAGGTCTGCCCTATCAATGCCACAAAATCTGAACCTATGTCCAAAGTTATGCGCCAGATGTTAATATAGAGCATTTCTTTCATCTTTTTTTGTAATGTCATAGTTGTGTGATAAACTCTTTTCCGCAAACTCAACTTGGTTTTACCTATATAGAATGTGGAGCAAAATAAACACTGGGCTAAATATACCACCATTTTGCTCCCACAATAAAATTTATGATGAGGTCTAATTGTGCCATATCCTTCCACAACTAATTCTGAACATTCAAGAATATAGGGACGCTGTGAACAGTGACCAAATTTAATCATTTTACCAGGCCCTTCTACCTTCAAATGCCTTTCAAGTAGTGCCTTAAAACAAGTCTTTCTTGTAAATCACCATAGGTTTTTCACCATGTTTCACATATTCCAAGTCCATACCAAAAAGTTCCAATTAGATTCCACTATTGCCCTGAGTTCATAAAAACTGGCATTAAATGTAGTAATCATAGACCTATTAAATGTCATATGTTGGTCTTATAAATTTCTTAAAGTTAATGGGGTACCTTTAATTCCCAGAATGATGCTAAAGCATCTAAGACATTCTTTTTAGCCATGTACTTGGACAATGGTTTGAAGAATGTTTTTGTTAAAAACCCCTGCATTTTGAGGGACTCGTGGGACTTCTTCAGTAAAATATCTAATAACTTATGTGACAATTTGATGTTTGTTACTATGGATATGCAAGACCTATAATCAGTTATCTCATGTGGTACTGTGATTGACTGGTTTAATGATTATCTAGTCTTTTATGGAGGTGTTGATAAAAATAAAGCTGAAATAATGAGAAATTTTATGATGATGGTGCTTGAGAACAACTTTTTAGTATTTGAAAATCAATTGTTTAGGCAAAAGAAGGGTGTGGCCATGGGGGCAGTTTGAGCCCCCATGTTTGCAAATGCAGTCCTTTCATTTTGGGAATAAAACTATGTAGTTAATTCTGCATTTAAGGATTCTTCGGTACTGTATGGAAGATTTCTGGATGACATTATATTTTTTAGGAAGGACAGTGAGCAGAGGTTAAATGAATTTCATGATTATTTACACCCCATTACAGACTTTCTTAAGTTTATTATGGATATCCAAAGTAATTTGGTTAATTTCCTAGATCTCACTATTCAGATTAATAGGTCTAAGAATTGTTTTGAGTCTACCATTTATCGTAAATCAACCTATTCAAATACTTTTCTCCATTTTGATAGCATGCATCCTAGCCATTAGAAGAAAGCCTTAGTGAAAGGACACTGTGTGAGGTTGGCTATGATGATTACTGGAGAAGAGGAATTTAACAAAGAATTTGACAAATTGTTTAACGTTTAAAATGAGGGAATACCCTGAGAATTTTTTTATTAATTATCTTCAATGAGGAGAGGGTAAAAAGAAGAGTAGGACATTTTGTCCCCCTTTTGGGAATAGGTGGAGATACCCCATTAACTACAAGCAATTTAGAAGACCAACTTATGGCATTTAATAGGCCTATGATTACTACATTTAATGCCATTTTTTATGAACTCATGGCAATAGTGGAATCTAATTGGAAAGTTTTTGGTATGGACTTTATATGTGAAACATGTTGGTGAAAAACCTATAGTGATTTACAAGAAGGATGTGCATTTTAAGGCACTACTTGAGAGGCCTTTGAAGGTAGAAGGGCCTGTTAAAATGGATGTGTGCCCACTGTTCGCAGTGTCCCTAAATTCTTGAATGTTCAGAATTGGTTGTGGAAGGATATGGGACAATTAGACTTCAATGTAGATTTTGTTGTGGGAGAAAAATGGTAGTATATTTAGCCCAGTGTTTATGTTGTTCCGCATTTCATATAGGTAAAACCAAGTTGAGTTTGCAGAAAAAGTGTTTATCAGCACAACTATAACATAATATAAGCATCTGGCACATAATTCTGGATGTAGGTTCAGATTTTGTGTCATTGATAGGGCAATCCTGGTTCAGAGAGGTGGTCCGGTGGAGGACTTCTTAGACTTTCTGGAATGTAAACGCCAATTAAAAACTAGAGCAAACTGCTTTCCCTATGAATCTATGATGAAATTAATCTATTTTCATTTCTAGTGTATTAAGTTTAAAGGCTGCTATGTTTATTTGAATGTATTTTTTGATTTATTATGTTTTTTAATATATATTTCTATAGGTAGAGTTTTTAACATGGTAAATGCATGTGTTGGGAGATGGACTGTTACTTTAATAATTAATAATATTTAATGATGTGTTTTAATTGGGTGCTTGTTAGGGCTGTTATGTATATGTTTGTAGTTGGATTTGATACTGTGTTCTGAAGAAGTCCTGTGTACCAAGTGGACAAAAGCGTTAAATAAAGTCTTTTCCTTCTGGTTCATTGCTTCACCATCCATTTTTGTGTTTTTAAGTAAATAGGATATATTACTGTGCAGCTAAATTAATAACAGATAAAGTCTTACTACAAAAGCATAGAGTAATGATGCAAAGGAGGGGAGAATTTGAAAGCCATCAAGGAAGTATCGAATAGAGAAAACTATAAAGTAATTAAGACAAGCAATGTCACTGTTAGAAAAGCACAGAAGAGGGAACAGATAAAAAAAAAATACTCAGAAAGATAGATGTGATAAAAGCAATGCACAGTATTCAAATAGATCAGGATCTATTGTGCTCTATTGGAAATAATAAACTAAAAATATCAGCACAGGCATAAAAACTTAAAATATATGCAGACAAATATAAAGGAAAAGTACAAAATAAGCACTTTATTGATGATCCACAAATGTTTTACAGAGAATTGGGAAAAAAGGCAAAAGAAATTGAAACGCCACCAAAAAAAGAAGAAATAGATGCATTTTGGAGAAATATCTATGAAGATCCTGTGAAACATAACAAAGATGCTAAATGGATAGTAGTAGTAAAATAAAGAATAAATAGTTAAAATCTACAGGATATGAAATGGGATGAAGTAATGGCCAGAGAGACTGAATCAAAGTTAAGAAAAGCTCCTAACTGGAAATTGTTGGGACCAGATGTAGTACCTAACCACTGGCTAAAAATGGTAACATCTTTACATGAAGATTTAGCCATGAGCAAGAACTATTTACACCTCAAACATGGGTCTATATCATATGAGCGAATCGCACAAATTACGAACGCTTATAATCTCAAACGCATCGGACTTCAAACTGCTTTCTCTGAGTTTGCAATACAGTGAAGAATGGGATATTTGCCCTTTCCACACTGTAGTGCAATCTCGGAGTTGGAATATATATATTTAGCGGGGGGTGTGGGGGCACAGCCCCCCACAATAGAAACGTTGAGGTCCAGTATGTTCGATATTATGAGCGTTCGCAATTTGTGCGATTCACTCATATGATATATACTCCTCAAACACACATCAACCTGGTTAACAACAGGAAAAACAATACTTCTACTTTAGAGTGACCTTGAAAGCTATCCTACAATCTATAGACCAATTACCTGCCTTTTGACGATGTATATAGTATCCCACATTCATGCATAAAAGAGTGCTTAGAAATGTATAAGATACACCCTACACTGATCAACTACATTACAGTGACCCTGAAACTGTGGAAAATCACTTTACAGTTAAGCTATAATAATGGACAGATTATTATTCCAGGGATAAAAAGTCAAAGGGGGATATTCCATGGTGACTATCTGTCACAGTTGCTCTTTGTCTTGCCCTTAACCCATTAAGTTGTCTACTTAACAGATTAGGTCATGGCTACAATTTGCCTCACAGAAAAGAACAAAGTATAATGACTTCTCATCTTCTTTTTGTAGATGATTTAAAACTGTATAAGTTCATCAGATGAGGAAATGAAAGCACAACTGCAAGGGGTTAAAAGTGTTTCAGATGATATAAGAATGTTATTTGGTCTTCATAAATGTGCAGAAGCAACCTTTAAAGTAGGAAAGCTGCAGCACCAAATAAACATCAGTTTGGGACAGGAACATGATATAAAAGAAACTGAGCAAGGAGGAGTGTATAAATATTTGGGAATTGATGAAGGATCAACAATAAAACTTGATCAAATGCAAATAAAACTTAATAAGGAATATTTCAGAAGACTAAAATTAATGCTGAAAACAGTGTTGACATCTAGGAACAAAGTCCAAGCTATAAACAGATTTTCTCTTCCTGTCCTAACTTACAGTTTTGGAGGGATTGACTGGCCCCAAATGGCACTGGATAGGTTGGACAGGAAAACAAGAAGGATGCTTCATGCTCAGCAAATGATTTATAAAAATCAGTGCATACGAACATTATATATTTCCCATTTTGAAGGAAGTATTTACCTCCTAGAAATTGATTACATCTGCAAATCTGCAATCATGAGAAACCATACATATCTACTAACCTCACAAGACCCGAATGTAGTGACAGTTTTGAAACATGAGAAGAATATGTCTAAGAGGACTTCCCTGCTTAATTTAGTAGAAGCATATTGGCATCAAGCAGGAATGGAAACCGAACCAGAAGTAGATAAAAATTAGGCAGCAACTGAATGTGCCAAAAAACAAAAGAAAGAACATAAAATGAAGGATCAGATGAAAAGGCAAGAGCTATGGAAAGTGCATAAATATAGTTGCAAGTATGAAAAACTCTAGGAACAACCTCATGTGGATCAGGATCGGATGGTTAATGAAAGGTAAATTTAAAACAAAAGACAAAGGGTTAATATTGGTGGCCTAAGATAGTGGGCAAAGTACACATTGGTTTACAAAGTCCATTGATTATGTTGGCGAAACAGACAAATATAGGTTTTGTAAAACAGAATTGGAAAAAAATCACACATCTTGTTGCTGGTTGTGATATACTAATAGGAGAAGGATTGTATACTGAAAAGCATACTAATGTGGCAAGACTGTTGCATTGGGGATCATGCAAACATTATAATACTGAAGTAGCTGAAAATCACTGGAAACATGAACCACAAAGCATCACAGAAAATTATGAAGTTTATATCACATGGGATCATCCATTACCAACAGTGAAAACATGAACCACAAAGCATCACAGAAAATTATGAAGTTTATATCACATGGGATCATCCATTACCAACAGTTCAAAAAAACAGATGTTAGCAAAACATGTTAGTCCATGAAAAGACAAACATAGCATTTATCATTGAAATTGCTACACCCAGTGATTACAGTGTCTTATGTATAGAGAGAGACAAACACAAGTCATAAAATACTAGAATTTGTGGGCAGAAATGAAAGTAATGTGGAAGAAAGATACCTAGACAGTTCCAGTAGTATAGCAGGAGCAACAGGTCTTATAAATGGAATTTAAAATCATGCTTAGATATGTTACCGATACATGTACCATCATACAAATTGTAGGACTCGTCATTACTGGGCACATTGCGAGCATTGCAAAGAGCACTTCTGGCTAACAGTGTTTGAAACAATACTAATTTCATGAACTTTAATCATACTTTGTTTTAAGAATGGGGCCCGTTCCCATCATGGCATTAGAAACCCAAAAGACTTGGAGAAATTAAAAGGAGAAGCTAGATGATATAGCAAATCTACTGGCTGGCAAATTCATCTCCAGTTTTACCTCTCTCTCTCTCACCATCAACTTTTCCTCAGGCAGTAACATCAAATATAACTCCCCCTTCTGTCAGTATACGGAACAGGTCCTTAATCCTCTCTCTAAAGTCAAAAACACTGCAACTAGGGGCATAGACAATGTCCCAGGATACTTTTTAAATAGCATGAAACATGATCTATCAGGACCTCCCGAACTGCTAATTAACTATACCCTTCAAACAGGCTTCACACCTCATGAATACAGAACAGTAACAGTCATTCATCTGCATAAAGGAGGGCCATCTACATACCCTGGAAACTACAGACCCACAAATCTCACTAGTCTTATATGCAAAGCCATGGAAAAGTTATCATGGAAATGATAAATAATGATATAGTAAACCTCCAAACACTGGACTGAACCCAATCAAGGGCAGATCATGCCTACTTAACCTGGTAGACTTCTTTAAGAAAATCACTAAAGTAATGGATAAGGGTAAAATGGTATACACTGCCTACATTGACTTGGCCAAGGTATTTGACACTAGCCTCTACTCGGGCATTGCGGCCAAACTTAAGAGGTTAGTTACAAACTTTAATGTGACCCATTAGATAGCCAGCTGGCTCACTGACAGGAACCAATAAGTTAGAGTTGCAGAGTCCACCTCTACAAAGAGGCGAGTTACAAGTGGATGCCCTCAGGGATCTGTCCCAGGACCACTCCTTATTGCATTTACTTCTCTGAAGTCAAGGCCAATGTCAATGGCCCCTGGGTGACTACATTTGCAGATGTCGGCAAATTAGGAGCTGTCAGTGAATCACCTCCCACCACAAATCTTTTCCAGGAAGGGCAGACAAAAAAAAACTGGTGTCAGAGCATGGATTAAAACTAAATGCCAAAAAATGCATAATAGTATCCCTCAGGAAGTCATCCACCCCTGGTAACTATCATATTGACAACACACTCCCAAGAGCTGACCCAGTAGACAGGGACTTGGGGACACACATAGACAGTGATCTAGCCTTTGACCATCATGTGCCTACATTAGTGATGAAATCATTCTATGCTGTGCAACTTATGAACAAAGGTATGGCATCTAGGTCCAAGGAAGTCATTGTTCCACTGTATTCAGCATTCATCAGACCTATCACTGAGTACAATGCCCACATTGGTATGTATCTAACCAGGCATATTGAACAATTAGAACATCCACAGAGGTTCCTCACAAAAAGAATACAGGGTGTAAGTAACATGACTTATGCAGACTGTCTCAAGGGTCTATCCCTGCATTGTCTCCTACAGGCTCTTGAGGGAAAATCTATCCCTGACATACAAGGCACTGTCAGTCCTCACTCTGGTGGAGCTCCTGCATATTCACAAAACAAAAAGCACCACAATTACCCATTCTACAAACTAAAACATTGCCTGCGATATAAACAGGACCTGCTGAAGAGACAGGTGTATATCTCAGAGTCTAACCCTTCTCTGGAACAGGCTCATCATCTATGTGAAGTAGAGTTCCTCCCTAACTCAATTCAAGTATAACTTGAACAACTGGATGGGAAACAGGAAATTCATCCCTTGTTGGCCTCTATCTCTTTAATGGATGCAGGCAACCTGTAAATGTCTCATCTCCCAGGCCTCTGTTTGTAAATGTTTTACCTCACAGGCCCATGCTTACACTTATCAAGGATAGCAAAACTTTTCAGAGATTTGAGATGCATGGCTAGGCTTAAAAAGGCCTCTGTCATTAGCCTAGTAAACACCTATGAACCTATGTAGTACAGGGAGCAGATATTCCCCTATTACTCTTGAAGTTTACAATACATTCCTACAGATATAATGCATATATGTTGATATGGTGAGCTTCCTGTAAGACAAAAAGCTGATGGAGCTGACCTAGGAATGTAAACAGTCTAGGAGTATTATATTTTCATCATTTACTAAATCCTCATTATATATTACCATTTCACACAGACTGATCTGTCTACTATGCAAAGTATTTACTTTTGTGAGCATTTTTTTTTACTTTGAAGTTAACACATACAAGAAGAGTAGAAGTAATCACAGAGGTTAAAAACTCATTTCTTACAGACCCTCCATAAAGCATTTGGCAACTGAAGTACTAAAATCTTAAAATGGATGTCTGAAGACATCAACAGACATACTACATTAAACATTGTATGTCTACGTATTTGCTTGTTTTTCTGTCTGTCTCTCTGTCTACTTGCTTATTAACCAGGTTACTGTACTGGTCCAAGAGACAGACCATTTTCACTCATTATCTTCGCCAGCATACAAAAGCAAGACATAGTATACAAAAATGAATGAATAAACAAATAAAAACAAATTCAGCTTATTAAATGTAAAATGAAAACACATTCCCTGCCATTCATCAAACTCCGTGCAGGAATAATGCTGTTCCTGCATGGAGTGGATCATGCCCGTGCAGCACAGCAGCATGCCTTGCATACTCATGAGGGCGAGCTGCTGTATAACTTGCACATGCACGATCCAGGAACAAGTGCAGGGGGCGTGTCCGAGCATTGCTCGCACAGTACACACATACACAGTACGCACTCTAGAATTGCCGTATGGCAATGCAAAAGCAACTATCAGTTTCCAAGGACACTGTTATCACAACATAACAGTGTCCGTGGACAAAATATATTAGGATACACACAGAAGCACAGTCCCTCACAATGGTCCAGCACAGATAATGTCCACAATGGTATGCCAGTGTAAATGCTGGCATACCAAATAAGTAAGCATGGTCCTGAGAGAAGCATGTAAAATAATACCCCCTGCATGATGTAGTTGTCCAGATGTGCTTCCCTAAAAGGCAGAAAGCATGTACATAACCCTAAAGTAAATAAAAATAAAACACGTTTAATTTTTTTTCCATCCCCAATAAAGTTTAAGGGTGGCTGAGCTGGTGTGCACATTGCGCAGCTGTGTATAACATAACTTAAACATCTGAAGGAGCTAAATAGAAACATACAGCTAAAACAGTCAAATTGAAATAGTGTAGTGTTTAGAGTGTTCGCTTAGCATCCAGCCATTCATGGTTTGAGCCCCAATGCAGTCCATTCATGTTTATATGTGAAAACAGCACTAAAAGTATCTTTTTTATAAATAGGTTCTGAATATCATCACTGGGGTTGCACAAGTCAGTACATTTCTTCGTACTGGTCCCAAGCCCAGATAAATGGGGAGCGTTACGTCAGGAAGGGCATCCGGTGTAAAACTACTACCAAATAAAATATGTGGACAACAATACAGATTTCCATACCAGATCGGTCGAGGCCGAGGTTAACAATGACCACCACCAGTAGTGCTGGTGGAAATTGGGCTATTGTTGGCCGAAGGAGAAGAAGAGGGGAAGGCATGCCTGAAAGCAGAAAGAGAGGAGGATGGTTAGGAGTGTAGTAGTGAGGGTAGAAACTTTGAATGTTGGCAGTATGACTGGTATAGGGAGAGAGCTAGCTGATATGATGGAGAGAAGGAAGGTTGATATATTGTGTGTGCAAGAGACCAGATAGAAGGAGAGTAAGGCCAGGTATATAGAAGGTGGATTCAAATTATTCTATCATGGTGTGAATGGGAGGAGAAATGGGGTAGGGGTTATCCTGAAGGAACAGTATGCCAAGAGTGTTTTGGAAGTGAAAAGAGTGTCAGATAGAGTGATGTTTATGAAGCTGGAAATTGATGGTATAATGATGAATGTTGTTAGTGCATACGCTCTGCAAGTTGGGGGTGCGATGGATGAGAAAGAGAAATTTTGGAGTGAGATGGATGAAGTGGTGGTGAGTGCACCCAAGGGTGAGAGACTGGTGATTGGAGTGGATTTCAATGGGCATGTTGGTGAAGGGAGCAGGGGGGATGAGGAAGTGATGGGCAGATATGGTGTTAAGGAGATGAATGCAGAAGGTCAGATGGTAGTGGATTTTGTGAAAAGGATGGACATGGCTGTGGTGAATACGTATTTTAAGAAGAGGGAGCAGCATAGAGTGACATACAAGAGTGGAGGAAGATGCACACAGGTGGATTATATCCTATGCAAGAGGGCCAGTCTGAAGGAGATTGGAGACTGTAAAGTGGTGTCAGGGGAAAGTGTAGTTAGGCAACATAGAATGGTGGTCTGTAGGATGACGGTGATCACAGACAACCCTCTCCTCCTCCCACAAAACACAAATACATGCGAGAGATGCAACTATACGGCCAAACTGGAGGCTGAGCTCTCTCAACATAGGACTGGCAAGACCAGTCAGGAGGAGAAGGTTACCACACACACTATAGACCCAGTCTCACATAGTACCATCACAACCTCAAATCATACACATAAACACACAAAGACATACTCGGCGGCTCTGATCAAAAATCTACCAAAACAGCAGAGGCCACCAAAGCAGACACCCAAACAACCACCACCTCAGAACACAACACCTGCAACACATAGACCTCACAGTCAGAGTGTCAAACAGTCACAGCCCTTAAGGCCAAACACAATGCCAGACACACTAGTCATTGGTGACTCCATAGTCAGACACACTGACGTCCCGCTCACCAGACTGAGTAAGGAGAAGGTCACAGTAAGCTGCCTGTCGGGTGCTAGAATCCGCCACATAACGCAAGCACTCAGGTCTCTCAACAGCAGGTACAAACGACTCAGTCATTGTCCACGCTGGTGTAAATGACCTGAGACGTACCTCCTTGGACTACATGAAAAGAGACATTGAGGAGCTCTCTGATTATGTAGCCCAGGCAGGTATGACCCTGACCGTGAGCAGTATCCTACCTTCACCAAGAATGATGCCACAATACAGAGATAAGATGATCAGCTTTAACAATTGGCTTAAACTCTGGTGTCATTCAAAGGGGATCCAATGTCTGTCTGCCTGGGATGACATGCTGGACAAGCCACGCTGCTTCGCAAAGGACGGCTTGCACCTGTCACCCCTGGGATTCCGGATATTGGCAAAGGCTCTTGCCACCGCCATAGTGCCTTTTTAGGCAAGGCTCAAATTCTAAACCTACCACCCTAGAACACAAAAAGGAAAAAACTAAGGGTAATGCTGCTCAATGCCAGAAGTCTAAATCTCAAAATGCACGCACTCGAGGCCCTTCTCAGTATGGAGAACATTGATGTCTGTGCAGTGACAGAAACCTGGTTCAAGGCTCCTGAGAGCACCCCAGCACTATCAGGTTTTACCTCTTATCATGCGTTCCGCCCCAAAATCCGGACAATACCAAGAAAGGAGGGGTATCCATATTCATCAAAGACACCCACACCTCAAGACTGGTGGCAACGCACGATGCATCGGAGACCATCCAGGTGCAATTAACCATAGGCAAGACTGCTGTGCAAATTGTAGCATGTTACAGGCCACCCTCACAAACTCAGGAACCTCACATGGCCTTCCTGAAAACACTAGAGGGATAAATGTATCACCAAACACCATCATACTAGGTGACTTCAATTACCCTAATATAGACTGGGAACACTACTCAAGCCCAAACACCCTAGCCCAAAAGTTCCTGGAATTCATAAACTCAAATGCCATGGAACAACTAGTCACCATCCCCACAAGAGGAGAAAACATACTTGATCTCATCATCACGAACATGGGAGCACAATGTTCAACACCGAAGTATACCCCTCACTGGTGAGATCAGATCACAAACTAATCTCGCGGGAGGTCCTCATCCCACCCCACCTGAAATACAAAAGACCACAGTAAAGAACTTCTCGAAAGCCGACTTCACACTTCTAAAGACTAGTGTGGTCTCCTTTAAGGCCCCCGAGCCGGCAGAAAACAGTACTCAAGCCGCTGAATCACTTACAAATGCCTTCTACCAGCACCTGCAGGACTGCATGGATAAGGCAATCCCAAGCAAAACAAAGACTCTTTGTACCAAAGGCAAGCGTCCAGTCTGGTGGACCCCAGCCATAAACAAACTCTACAACAAAAGGAGGAAGCTACTACAAGATAGAGCAAAATCCTTAAAAGGTAAGACACCCTTGATCACTATAAGTAAAAAACTAAGAGCTCTCATAAAATCATCCAAAGCAAATTTTGAGAGAAAAATAGCTAAAGACTCAAAAGACAATCATAAGGCCTTCTTTAGCTATGTTAGAAACCTTTGAGGAACCTCCCAGATATGCTCAGAACTAGTTCAAAATGATGTGAAGATTACTGATCCTACAGACATTGCCAACATACTGGCTGACAGGTTCAGTGCAAACTTCTCCCAAAAGGAGAGATATCTATACCAAGCGATTGCAGCCCCCCAAACATCTCCAACGCCCAAGTGAGAACTGCTCTCTCCAAAGCAAAAAACACAGCATCCATGGGACCTGATGGTGTCCCCGGCTGTGTGCTCCACGAACTCAACGAGGAATTAAACCCACAGCTAGGACAGCTGTTTAATCATAGTCTTACCTCTGGATACGTACCCAGGGAGTGGCGCACTGCAACTGTGGTCCCACTTCACAAAGGCGGTGCCTCCACCGACCCTGGAAATTACCGCCCATTAGCTTGACAAGCCTTATCTGCAAAGCCATGGAGAGGATCATAATGGACCTCATAAATAAAGACATAGGGAATTTGCAGACTTTGGATCCATCCCAGTTTGGCTTTGTCAAAGGCAGATCATGCCTTCTAAACTTGGTTGACTTTTGAAACAGTCACCAAAGCCATTGATGAGGAAAGGCAGTCCATACAGCCTACCTCGATCTGGCGAAGGCCTTCGATACAATACCCCACTCGGGTATCATTGAAAAACTCATCAGCTTAAATGTTAACCCATACATCACAAGATGGGTTGCAAACTGGCTGAGTGACAGAACCCACAGGGTCAGAGTTGCTGGCGCCATGTCAGACTCAAAGCCTGTCACAAGTGGTGTACCACAGGGCTCAGTCCTGGGCCCACTCTTGTTTGGCATCTACTTTTCCGAAGTACAAGCAAACACAGGAGGGTTATGGCTGACAAAGTTTGCAGATGACTGCAAACTGGGCGCCATAGTAGAAAACACATCTGACACAGATATCCTTCAGAAGGGTCTCACAGAAACGGATAACTGGTGCCAGAGCCATGGCCTAAAGTTAAATGCCAAAAATGCATAGTCATACCCTTCGGGAAAAACAAGGTTACCCCTAGCTACCAAATAGGTGGCAATCCACTGAGCATAGAAGAAGTTATCAGGGACCTGGGGACCCAGGTTGATAGTAGTCTGTCATTCGACACCCATGTAGCTAAAGTAGTTAGGAAGACCTTCTACATTGCCCACCTTATCATGAAGGGATTCTCATCTAGATCAAGGGAGGTCATAGTCTCCCTATACTCATCACTCATCAGACCAATGATTGAGTACAATGCCCCATTCGAATGTATCTGACCCGACACTTGCAGCAGCTGGAGAGGCCACAAAAGTTCCTCACCAAAAGGATAAAGGGTCTCAAACATCTGTCCTATGCTGCCCGACTGAAAGAACTCCAGCTCTATTCAGTCGCTACCGCTTGCTCAGGGGTGACCTTTGCCTAACATACAAGGCCATGTCAAACCCAGATTTGATGAATATGCTTCACCTCAAAAAATCTAGATCCGTCAGAGCCACAAGGGCGGGAGACTTAAACCTCGACACGGCTATTAATAGGACGCGCTGGAGGGATAGATTCATCACCCAAAGACTCCCTATGCTGTGGAATAAAATCCTGGTATATGTGAGGCAGAGCACCTCGCTGGCCTTGTTCAAGAGAAATCTTGACCAATGGATGGGAGATCGCAGATATACCCCAGCGATTACCTCAGTGTCACTGCTCAACAGAGGCACAGCAAAATAATGGGTATAGTTCCCCATACTAAAGGGGTGGTGTAAGCCACAAAACTATGGGCTAGGCTTGTAAATGCCCTCGGGCAGATAGCCTAGTATGAACCTATGAACCTATGAACCTATAAGAGGAGGAGGACAAGTGCAAGAGCAGTGCCAAGGATCAAATGGTGGAAGTTGAAAAAGGGTGATTGTGAGGTGGCGTTCAGGGAAGAGTTAAAACAGGCACTGGGGGGGCAGTGAAGAGCAATCAAATAGCTGAGTAACTACAGCAGAGATGGAAAGGGAGACAGCTAGAAAGGTGCTTGGTGTGATGTGGACAGAGGAAGGATGACAAGGAGACCTGTGGTGGAATGAGGAAGTACCAGAGAATATACAGAGGAAGAGGCTGGTGAAGAAGAAGTGGGATTATCAGAGAGATGAAGAAAGTAGACAAGATTATAAGGAGATGAGGAGCATGGCAAAGAGAGGCTAAGGATAAAGTATATGGAGAGTTGTATGAAAGGTTGGACCCTGAAGAGGGAGAAAAGGAGCTGTACTGATTGGCTAGACAGAGGGACCGAGCTCGGAAAGATGTGCAGCAGGTAAGGGTGATAAAGGATAGTGAGGGGAATGTACTCAAAAGCGAGGAGACTGTGTTGAGCAGATGGAAAGAGTACTTTTAGGGGCTGATGAATGAAGAGAATGAGAGAGAGAGAGAGAGAGAGAGAGAGAAGGTTGGATGATGAGGGGATAGTGAATCAGGAATTGAAACAGATTAGCAAGGAGGAAGTTATGACAGCTATGAAGAGGATGAAGAGTGGAAAGGCTGTTGGTCCAGATGACATACCAGTGGAAGCATGGAGGTGCTTAGGAGAAATGGCAGTGGACTTTTTAACCAGATTGTTTAATGAAATCTTGGAAAGTCAGAGGATGCCTGAGGAGTGGAGAAAAAGCGTTTTGGTACTTATTTTTAAGAATAAGGGTTATGTGCAGAGCTGTAGTAACTACAGAGAGATAAAACTGATAACTCACAGCTTGAAGTTATGGGAAAGAGTAGTAGAAGCTAGGTTAAAAAGGGAGGTGATGATTAGTGATCAGCAGTATGGTTTCATGCTGGGAAAGAGCAATACAGATGCAATGTTTGCTCTGAGGGTGTTGATGGAGAAATATAGAGAAGGTCAGAAGGAGTTGCATTGTGTCTTTGTGGACTTGGAGAAAGCATATGATAGGGTGCCAAGAGAGGAGTTGTGGTCTTGTATGAGGAAGTCGAGAGTGGCAGAGAAGTATGCAAGAGTGGTACAAGATATGTACAAGGGTAGTGTGACAGTGGTGAGGTCTGCAGTTGGCGTGACAGATGCATTTAAGGTGGAGGTGGGACTACATCAAGGATCAGCTCTGAGCCCTTTCTTATTTGCAATGGTGATGGACAGGTTTGCAGATGAGATCAGACAGGAGGCCCCATGGACTATGATGTTTGCAGATGACATTGTGAGTAGGGACCAGGTTGAGGAGACCCTGGGGAGGTGGAGATATGTTCTAGAGCGGAGAGGAATGAAGGTCAGTAGGACTAAGACAGAATATATGTGTGCGAATGAGAGGGAGGATAGAGGAATGGTGAGGATGCAGGGAGTAGAGTTGGCAAAGGTGGATGAGTTTAAGTACTTGGGATCAAAGGTTGACAGTAATGGTGAGTGTGGAAGAGAGGTGAAGAAGAGAGTACAGGCAGGGTGGAATGGGTGGAGAAGAGTGTCAGGAGTGATTTGTGACAGATGGGTACCAGTAAGAGTGAAAGGGAAGATCTACAAGAGGGTAGTGAGACCAGCTGTGTTGTATGGGTTAGAGACGGTGGCATTGACAAAAAGGCAGGAGCCAGAGCTGGAAGTGGCAGAGTTAAAGATGTTAAGATTTGCACTGGGTGTGACAAGGATGGACAGGATTAGGAATCAGTATATTAGAGGGTCAGCTCAGGTTGGACGGTTTGGAGACAAAGTCAGAGAGGTGAGATTGCATTGGTTTGGACATGTGCTGAGGAGGGATGCTGGGTATATTGGGAAAAGGATGCTAAGGATGGTGCTGCCATTTAAGAGGAAAAGAGGAAGGCCTAGGATAAGGTTTATGGATGTGGTGAGGGAGGACATGCAGGTGGTTGGTGTGACAAAGCAAGATGCAGAGGACAGGAAGAAATGGAAACAGATGATCCACTGTGGCGACCCCTAACAGGAACAGCCGAAAGAGAAGAATGAGTGAATAATATATATTTAAACAAACAAAATGTGGAGAACACAGACCATAAACTGATAACTAGTAAGTGAAAAAATGGTCTGGATACACCAGAAAGCAATAAGTAATTTATTCCACAGATAAATACAAGCGCTTTCACCCGGCCGTAGTGCTGGTCTTTTTCAAGTAAAAACAAACACATACAAACAAAGACCAATATAAGTACTCTATCCCTTAAAAAGGTGCCAAAAATCCCTTAAAGGGACATTTACATTCATTACTCTAAAACTAAACTGCATGGCAAAGTGCAAAACACAAAATGTATATAGAAAGTGTATAAAATATATATATATAAATATAAGTATTTAAAATATTGCACTGTTTTCCATTCACAAAGTACATTAGTACAACATACCCAAGATTATTTAAACCTATATTGTGATTGCCCAATAAGAACAGTGTAAATTTATATAGATGGCTAAAATCTTTTTGCTTTTTTAATTAAATAAGGTTTGATTGAAATGTGATCATTAATCCCTGGTGACTGGTTGCATTCAATTTAATCTGCCAGTAGGTCTCCCTGCAACACAACCAGTTTTCCCAGTCCCTACTACTACAGAATTTCTGAGGTTCACTTACAAAATGGATTCCAATAAAATGGATTATTTGGATGTTAGAATAGAGAAATTTGAGGGCAAGTTAAAATCTAAAATATACTGTAAGGATATGTTCAGTAACTCATATCTTCCATATTCAAGTGCACACCCCTGGAAGCAAAAAAGAAGTATATTAAAGGGTCAGATGGTCAGGGTGGCCAGAATGACCTCAGAAAGATGTGATTTTATATCTGAGATTAGACTGATTTCAGATTTTCTTAGGGACAGAGGTGTCCCAGAAGAATTGATTGTTGAAACAGGCTTGGAAATTATTAATGGATGGGGTGATAAATATGTTCCTTTATTGAGTAACATCCAACATCTTTCAAAAATAAAAAATGATGCTGAAAACAACTTTGGGAGAACACTGGTGGTTCAGTACAACAGTTTCTCTGGTGAAGTTAGAAGGATTGTAGAATCTAACTGGAACATGTTAAAACACAAACAAGAAATTGTGGACAGAGTAGATAGTTCACCCTGCTTTGTTTACAAGACGGAGGTCAACTTGAAGAAATTGTTTGAAACAAACAAAAAGGTAGTCACTAAATATTCAGGGGTAGGGACTAAGAAATGTGGTAGGTGCCCCTACTGTAGATACATCATTGACAGAGCAAATTGTTTTAGAAAATAGTATGAATAGTAGAATCACTTTTGTGAGGGGTAATTGTCAGACTAGGGGTATTGTTTACTTAGCTGTTTGCAGGGACTGCCCCAGTTTTTATGTAGGTAAATCTGAGAGGGCACTGAGTAAAAGAATATATGAACATACTTACAGTATTAGAAAGAAAAATGTGAACAATGCACTTTACAGGCACCTACAAGCTGAAACCACACACAGTGGTTTTAGGTTTGGAATTCTAGAAGAAGTAGTAAATGACCCCTGGGACTGGGAAAACTGGTGGTGTTGCAGGGAGACCTACTGGCAGACTAAATTGAATGCAACCAGTCACCCAGGGATTAACGATCACATTTCAATCAAACCTTATTTAATTAAAAAAGCAAAAAGATTTTAGCCATCTATATAAATTTACATTGTTCTTATTGGGCAATCACAATATAGGTTTAAATAACCTTGGGTATGTTGTACTAATGTACTTTGTGAATGGAAAACAGTGCAATATTTTAAATACTTATATTTATATATATATATATATATATATATATATATATATATATATATATATTTTATACACTTTTTTATCTATATTTTGTGTTTTGCACTTTGCCATGCAGTTTAGTTTTAGAGTAATTAATGTAAATGTCCCTTTAAGGGATTTTTGGCACCTTTTTAAGGGATAGAGTACTTATATTGGTCTTTGTTTGTATGTGTTTGTTTTTACTTGAAAAAGCCCAGCACTACGGCCGGGTGAAAGTGCTTGTATTTATCTGTGGAATAAATTACTTATTGCTTTCCGGTGTATCCAGACCATTTTTTCACTGAATAATATATATTTGTTAACCAGTGTAGTGTAGCAGGTCCAAACGTGAGGTGTCAGTGTAGTGCAGATGTGAAACCCCCATATAAACACAAGTGTCCATTACAGTATAGCCACAAAAGAATATAATGTAATGAAAGCACATAGGAGGATGTTATGGAAAGGAAACATACATATAATAAGAAGGAATCAACCTCACAGTCCTGATAGTCCATAAAATGAAAGCTGAACAATGCTAAATTGTCCTCAGCTATGCTTAGCTGAAGTAATCATTGTTTAAATTTGTATGCTTCACAATAATCAGCATAGCTAAGTGGATTTGCACACTGGTAAACAGTGCTTAGCATCTACCCCTTTAAGCAATGCTTATCTGTGCTAAGCGGGTTTGCCTGTCATTTGGCTTAGCTCAGCATATTCAAAACCGTTCAATCACAGCAAAGTGCAGAAAATCAGCCCTATTTAAACCTCTCAGGCAGGAACACTGCCCATAACCAGTTATAAATCATCACTGCAGGAAGTATGGCTGGCGTTGGTGAGGGTGTGCACTTTTGGCACTGGAGCATTCAGGAGTCCAGGGTCATGGTTGGACTCCTACTAAAAGACCATGAAGGGAGACTGCTGCATGACCAGTATCAGGGCTCCCAATACAAAGTGAGGCCTGGAACAGTCTTTCATGTGATCTCACCAGTGCCACTGGCATCCCTCGGACTAGTGAGCAGGTCTGGCACCACTTTGCTGACTTGAAGCGTAGGAAGAGGGAGGTCTTGGATCAGTGGGTCCAAGATGCATAAGTATCTATAAGTGTTTTCCAAAGTCCAACCTGTGTATGTGATGGATAGGTATGCATAAATGTTTCTTTATCTCCTGTACAGCTGCAGAGGAGAGGGCCGCGAACATGGATGCCCATGTCAGCATGCTGCAAAGGCTGTGTCACGAGGCTGGTGAGTATAAATCTAACTTCTAGAATTCAGGGCAAATAAACAGACAGTAGTAGAATGTCACCTGTCAGTATTTAAAAATGGGTATCATTTGTACTGAATAAATGAGACATTAACAGAGTAATAGTGACATGCAGGATATATATCAATGAAAGTGTCAGTACCTGTCAATAAAAGTCAAAACCCTGGACTGGTTGTGTTTACTTTGGTATGTGGTGGTATGAATTGAAATGTGTACAGTTTCTGCACACCAACTGTAGCACTAAAAGCATTAAATAATCAGGGCTCATCTGATAAAGACTGTGGAGTTGTAAGACAGGAGATTAACTATATGAAATGTTCCATGCACCAAGATCTGAATACCTGAATAGTAATGTTGTGTTAACCAGTGTTTTCCAGACTGTGCTATGTCAAAGTATGAATACACAGTATAAGAACTATCTGTCATGCATGAATGTCAGAATTGCAAGGTCAGAGTGTACAACCAAGAGGATGACTAGAATGCTTAGTGGTTAATGTCTTTGCCTCCAATGCACAAGGTTTGATCCTGACCTCCGACTAATGCCTATTTGGAGTTTGCATGTTCTCTCTGTGCCTCTGTGGGGTTTCTCCCATGTCTGAAAAAACATGCTGAGTGTTTCCATCTCAAACTCACCAAGGAATGGAGTTGTAGACAGCATCACAGACTTTACATGGTGCCCTATAGGGGGAAGAGTAGTACAGACCAACCACTTTGGGCATCTACTGTGGTGCGCAGTATCCTCAAGACAGGAGAACATGGATCACAGACTGTGTGCCATGGCAGGGCTAGCCACTCGATGGTATAAAATATGGCTCTAGGTGATTCGGTATTGTTGACTAATGTCGCCAAAAATGGGCATGGGTAGTTACCGGTGATAAGTGGGTTGAGGACCCAGCCTACTCTCTAACCCATGCCAGGGACCCTTGCTAATGGTGGGAGGGGTATATGTACCCCTATTGGCCAGTGTGTGCCTGCCATAAAGCCGAGCAGCGCTGGGTCAATAAGCTACTGGCCGACCGTTGTCTAGTTGCCTAGCCTGGGTTACCTGGGATAGCTCTGTTGAGGGAAAGCTGGACGTAAAACCAACCAACCTGCCAAACATGAACTGAGAATTGGTATGCTTAATGTAGGTTCACTGACAGGATGCAGCTTGGAAGAGGATGACATGATGATACGGAGGAGGCTGGACATCCTATGTATCGAAGAGACAAGATGGAAGGGCAGTGCAGCAAATCCACTTGCCTTGGGATCCAGACACTACTACTCAGGTGGGGGACAGGCTAGAAATGGTGTAGGAATTGTGGTGAGAAAGTTGCTTCAGAAGTCAGTGAGGGATTCATCTGAATTAATGATAGACTCATGGCAATCAGACTCCAGTGTAATGATAAGGCAGTATTCATAATCTCAGCCTATGCCCCACAGCAGGGTTGTGATAGTGAGGAAAAGAGTGCATTCAGACAGCAGTTGCAGGACCTATTAGATAAAGCAGGACAACATGAATTGGTGTTGATAATGAGTGACTTAAATGCACATATTTGGACAGACAGAACAGGATATGAGGACTGCCTGGGTCCACATGGGTGGGGCAACAGGAATAAAGAAGGAAAAGACATTCTAGACTTCTGTCTGGCAAATGGCTTGATAGTAGCCAACACAAGGTTCAGAAAGAGAGAGAGTCACAAGATCACATACAAGAGTAGTCAACATGCAACCCAGGTAGACTTCTTCCTAGTAAGGAAAAGGCACTGGGGTAGAATCCATGATTGCAAAGTCATCCCCAGTGAAACAGTTATCCCACAGCATAAACAATTAGTTGTCACAATCAGTACAACCAGTGGTCAGAGAAGGCTCTAAGGTCAACAGAGACCAGGCTGAAGACCTGGAAGTTGACTGGAGATAAAGTACAGCAGTTCAAGGAATTACTCAGGGCTCTAGTACCCCAAGAGGAGGAGGAAATAGGTGGAGTTGAAGAAGAGTGTCAGTTCCTAAAAACAGCTTGTGTTAGGATGACAGAAAAGATGTGTGGCCGAGCCAGGTATGGAAATAAGGTACATAAGGAAAGCTGGTGGTAGAATGCAGAAGTGCAGGAAGTCATCAAATGAAAGAAGGAGTGCAGGAAGAAGTAGGAGATTGAAAAGACTGACCAAGCTAGGAAGGACTACTGGTTGGCTAACAAAGCTAAGAAAGAAGTTGCAATAGCAAAGAATAAGGCATCTGAGGCACTCTACAAACTTCTGGAAAGTGACTCAGTGAGGGGCACAAAGAAACTATACCAGGTTGCAAGGCAAAGACAGAAAGATAAAGAAGATAGTCAGACACCCTTCATAAGGGATGCCAGCAACAACCTGCTCACCAGCCCACATGACATCAAAGGCAGATAGACGGAGTATTTCCAGCAGCTTCTGAACAAAGAAAACCCAACAGAAGCAGTACTGCCCCAAAAACACCCTACAATGAGAGTAGAAGAGGAGCCCAGCTTAGAAGAAGTAAGAACAGCACTAAGGAAGATGAAGTCAGGGAAAGCAGCAGGCTCAGATGAGGTCACAGCAGAAATGATAAAGATGCTGGGTGAGCTAGGGGAGAAATGGATCCTAAGGGTACTAATTGCAGTGTAGAGAGAAAAGCATATACCAGATGACTGGGGAATAAGCGTACTCATGCCAGTGTACAAGAACAAAGAGGACATCCACAACTGTGAGCAGTACAGAGGCATCAAACTCCTACCACACTGCATAAAAGTTCTGGAGAGGGTGATTGATAAATGGATATGCAGAGTTCTAGAATATAAGATGGGAGATAAACAGTTCATATTCAGATCAGGATGCAACACAATTGACCCGATGTTTGCATTAACACAGCTACTTGAGTAGAAACTAGAGATAAGGAGAGAGTCCAACTGGGCATTCCTAGACTTGGTGAAAGTATATGACAAGGTCCCAGGAAAGCTGATCTGGGCAGTACTGCGGTGGTTTGAAGTCCCAGAAACATTGGTAGAATTACTGCAGGCTATTTACAAGGACCCAGTGACTCAAGTACAAACAGTGTTTGGCCTCACTGAGGGGTTCCCAGTGGGAGTAGGTGTACGCCAGGGTTCAGCTCTGAGCCCACTACTGTTCATACTGGTGATGGACTACATGAGCAAACAGGTTGGAGGGGACAGATCAATAAAGCTGCTGTATGCAGACAATGTCATGGTACAAGCAGACTCTGAGCTAAAACTTCAGTAAAATATAGGAGAATGGAATGCAAATCTGAAGGCACTTGGGATTAAACTAAGCACAGATAAGACAGTGGTAATGGCAGCAGGTTGGGGAAATCAGAAGAAGCTGAGACTAGAGATAAACAGGAAGATAGTGGAACAGGTAAACAGCTTCAAGTATCTGGGAGGGGTGGTTGAGGAGAAGAGTTGTCTGAACGAAGAGATCAAAGTTAGTATCAGAGGGGCTGCAGCCAACTGCTATAGGGTATCAGGTTTAGTCTATGACAGAAAAATGCCAAAGAAGCTGAAAAGTAAGGTGTACAAGACAGTGGTTTGACTGGTGCTACTGTATGGTACAGAAACCTGGGCAGTAAAGGCAGAACAGTTGAAAAAGCTAGAGGTGATGGAAATGAAGTGCCTGAGAAAGGTGGTAGGATGCACAATGTGGGACAGGTGAAGAAATGAGGACATAAGAGAAGAAGCCAAAGTAGCTCCAATTGCAGAAAAGATCAAAGAGAACAGATTACAGTGATTTGGGCACATGTGTAGAAAAGCAGAAGACAATCTGGTGAGGAAGATCTGGGACAGACTGGAAGAAGGTAAGAGGAAGCGAGGACATTCAGCAAAGAGGTGGATGGATTGTGTGAAAGAAGATCTGTGACAGTTAGGCATGAGTGTTGAAGAAGGCAGGAGTGTAGCACTGAATTGAGAGAGTTGGCGACAATTAACACGATACCCTGACCCCATGTAGAAAAAAATGGGAAAAAGTGGGCTGATGATGATGATGATTGTACAACCAAGAGAGTATTAGGCAGAAAACAGTCAAAGAAGAGAGAGCAATTTCTCAATAGTTCATTCTGATGAAACACAAACTTTTATTTTTTGCACAAACAGGCACAGATCGAATCCCAGGAGTAGTAGTAAGCTGTATGCATATTTTTACCCAGGAATATTTGAATATGTGTAGAAACAGTCAGGTAGTGTTAAAAGAAATTTCCTCCACAAGTCTACCAGTTAAGAAAAGGTATATCTTAGCTGTAAGAAGGGTGTACTTATACACTATGTACAACAGCTACTGTCCGACTCCAAGGCTGCAAATGACAAGATAAGTACATACACCAAGTAGTCTCCTCCAAGAAATGTCCCTCAAGTGTCACGCTGTCACAGCTAGTGGTCACTGCTACCAACACCCAGGGTGACCAATAGAAATCAAGGCAGAGTATGGCAGTAGCACACATACACACACACACACACACACACACACACACACACACACACACACACACACACACACACACACACACACACACACACACACACACAGTATGAGTGCACATATGTAACCTTGACTATGTGAATATGGGTAGAAACAGTCAGGTAGTGTTAACAGAAACTTCCTCCACAGGTCTGCCAGGTAAGAAAAGGTATAAATTAGCTGTGCGAAGGTTCTAATTATACACTGTATACAAACATACCACTGCCCAACCGAAAGCCACAGGTCGATGAAAAGTGAGGTCATACCTGAAGAGTAATGATTAGAGCAATGATCATTAAAGTTGTGAGCAAATGAATCCTATACAGTTGTTAATTGACATCTCTCTCCCCCACCAAATCTGCACCAGTAATCTAAACACATAAATCAATGTATATGTTTTTCACCAAACCTACTGTTGGGCATATGTCCTATTGTTCTACAAATATTTAAATGTATGACTATTAATGTTCCCTGTTCAAATGCTATCATTGATGGCCTGTTGCTGTCAATGTAAACTGCATGCTGTTATAATGACCACTGTAGTTTCATATATGCATATGTTCTGTTTGCTATGCAACTGTTCCAAATCTGATGTTTTGGGTTAATGGGAATACCTATGCACACTATTATAACTAATCCTGGAATATGTTTTTCATGACTAACCAACATATGTTATAAAACTACAACACCATAGCACGTCTGGGAAGGCCGATCTGAGCAGATCCGCCTGTACTGCCTCAAATAGCTGTGGCACCGGGCCTCAGCATGTCTGGGACCAAACCCGGGACCTCCTCATCGGCTGGTCCTGCACCACCTTTGGGTGGAATCACCTCAGGGGATAAGGCCCACCCCCTTCCCCGGGAGTGGGCATGGACAGGACACTGCCACCCAAAGTCAGGTCAGGGGATTGGTGTATAGAGAGCTTCGAATGGAGTCTGGAGATCTGCTACACCAGCATGAGAGCTGCATGGCACATCTTGAGGGTCAGCGTTCCCCTCCTGCTCAGCTCCCAGCACAGCCGCTTTTGGGGCCATGAAGGAGAAGGAGTGACTGCCCATGGGTGGGGATCTCAGTCCCACTGTATCCATTTGGGGGCTCAGGGGCATCTGATTCCCAACCACCCTCCCTGTCCAAGGTGTTTACCCCCCACATGTGGCACATACTGCCCCTGTCTGCTGTATTGTATGTTTTCCTATCAAAACTACCTCCCCAAATATACCTACTATTCTTCCCCAACATCCCACTCTCGCCTTATTAAAAAAAAAAATGGCAATCCATTCCCAATGTTGCCCCATACATAGCTGCCCATTTCGCACGTGTCCACTGGAAACATGTAATCTGGTCTAATTGGCATAACAACACATTACTGTTGTCCTCACCCCTCTCTCAGGGGTTTGAGTTAGCAAATTCACGTCCAAATTCTGTACAAATGCACAGCTGTTGCTGCATCAGAAATGGACAGCTATGGACCTTCCCTACATCCATCCTATATATCCCTAGCTATCTTTTATATTGCATTTCCCTCTGCGTGTCCTCTTTTTCATCACTTTCCTTTCATCCCTTTTTTATTTTCTTTTAAAGAAATTAGCATGGGGGAAAGTGGCAGTAAGCTGCAATAAGTAGCAGTAAGCATGTTTGTGTGATGCTAAACGATGCCTACACAGATTAAGCAGTTTCCCATTTAACTGTGTGTTAGCATCGCTTACCATTGTGCAAACCCACACAAACCCGCTTACAACTGCTTAAAGCTGCCTTAATCACCCTGTCTCCATCAGCCACTGCTCTACCCAGTAACAAAACAACCAGCCCTGCCAAGTCTTGAACACAGGACCCTGTACATCATAGAGAAATTTAGCATTACGACATCTGAGATGTAATAATGAATGCTGGTTTTTCAAATATATCATTCAGTACAGGTATAGAATAGTAAGGAACAAACACTGTGGAATCAGTCATGTTTAGTATTTATAAATATACACATATAGATGTGTATGGTGATAGATAAATATTAAAAAGTATATAGATCAAATATATGGAGCTATACAGATAAAACAAATATGTATATAATATATGCATATATATTGTTATATAAGCATATGTATAGATATCAAAAAAGGAATATACATATATATATATATATATATATATATATATATATATATATATATATATATATATATATATATATCTGGGGTAGTGTGTGAGTGGCAAACATGCTGATGATTTTGTTCACACAGTCCATATACTCTGTTCCAGTGGCTTACCAGTATGTATTTTTGAGTGTGGTGAGATTGGTTCTGGGCATGCACTTTCACTTTACCACCGTAACAGATACAAGCATGCAAAATCTGAAAGTAATGCTACTCAATGCTAGACGTCTAAACCTCAAAAGGCACTCTCTCGAGGCACTCCTAAAATTTAGAACATTGATATCTGTGCAGTAACTGAGACATGGTTCAAGGCTCCAGAGAGCACCCCTGCAATACCAGGCTACAACTCTTACCACACTTTACGGCCACAAAACCAAGACCGAAACATTAAAGGTTGAGGAGTGTCCATATTCACAAAGGATATTCACACCTTCAGGCTAGTTGCCCAACACAATGCATCTGAAATTCTCCAGGTGCAACTAACACTAGGTAAGACTGCAATCCAAATTGTAGCTTGCTACAGATCCCCCACCATGACCCAAGATTCTCATTACACCTTTCTAAACATACTGGAAAATATTAAGATAGAACCAAACACCCTAATACTGGGTGATTTCAATTACTCTGCCATTAAATGGGAAAACTACTCGGGTACCAACACCTTTTCCCAACGGTTCTTGGAATTCATAAATTGCAACGCCCTGGATCAACTAATCCATTGTCCCACCAGGGGCACCAATATCCTAGACCTGATCATTACCAACATGGGAGATAGATGCTCCACACCAGTGGTCACCCCCTCATTGGACAGGTCTGACCATAAGCAAATCATCCTTGATATCCACATCCCACCCCCACCCCCCAGTAAGGAAACCTCCTTAAAAATCTTCTCCAGAGCCAACTTCATGCTACTGAAGTCAGAAGTGACAAACTTCATGACACCCATGCAGATGGGATCTGAAAGTTCGACTGCAGAATCCTACACTAAGGCACTGTACGAGCACATCCACTCATGCATGAATCGTGCCATCCCAAACAGAACCAAGATGCTCTCCTCCAAAAAAAGGAAGCCAATCTGGTGATCCCCTGCTATAAACAAACTATACAACAGGAGGAAGAAACTGTTGCAGAAAAGTGTAAAATCCCAGGATGCGAAAAACTCCCTCACCAATCTCAGTAAGGAGCCGAGATCCCACATAAAATCTTCAAAAGCTAGTTACGAAAATAAAATTGCCAAAGATTCCAAGGACAACCACAAGGCATTCTATAGGTATGTCAAGAATCTAAATGACAATGCTCAGGTCTGCTCTGAGCTACAACAGAATGGCATTAAATATACTGATCATAAGGATATTGCCAGTATCCTGGCAGATCGATTTAGTGCCAACTTCACCCCCCTCTCACCCCCTAAAGGGCCCATCTCAATACCAAAAGATTGCCAAATTCCGGTAATCACGGCCACACAGGTAGAAACCGCACTCTCCAAAGCTAAGAATACAGCATCCATGGGACCAGATGACATCCCAGGCTGTGAACTACATGAACTACAAAATGAACTGGCACCTCAACTAAGTGTCATGTTTAATCATACCCTCACATCAGGCTTCATGCCAACTGAGTGGTGCACACCTACAGTTATCCCACTCCACAAGGGGAGATCCACCTTGGATCCCGGGAACTACCGTCCCATCAGTCTGACGAGCCTGATCTGCAAGGGCATGGAACGCATTATCATGGAACTTATAAACAAAGACATTGGCAACCTTCAAACACTGGACCCCACCCAGTTTGGGTTTGTGAAAGGCCAATCTTGTCTCTTGAACCTGACTGACTTCTTCGAATCAGTCTCCAGAGCTGTGGACGAGGGTAAGGCAGTCCACACAGCCTATCTGGACCTCGCCAAGGCCTTCGACACCATCCCCCATTCTGGAATCGTAGATAAACTTACTAAGCTGGGCATAAATCCCTACGTCACTCGATGGGTTGCCAACTGGCTTACTGACAGAACCCAGACTGTAAAAGTAGCCGACTCCAAATCCAACTCCAGACAAGTGACAAGTGGAGTAACTCAGGCTTCAGTCCTGGGACCACTCTTGTTCGACATCTACTTCTCTGAAGTACAGGCCAACACTAAAGGACTCTGGCTAACAAAGTTCACAGATGACTGCAAACTGAGAACCATTACTGAATCCCCAAATGATGTGGATATTCTACAAAAGGGCCTTACAGAAACAGATGCCTGGTGCCAGAGCCATGGGCTCAAGCTTAATGCCAAGAAATGTATAGTTATCCCCTTTGGAAAAAAAACATGTACCCATGAATTACCATATAGGTGGCAGTACACTAAACATCAAAAGTGTGATGAGAGACTTAGGGACACAGGGGGACAGTGGTCTCACCTTCAATAACCACATCACCACAACAGTCAGGAAATCCTTCTATGTGGCACACCTCATCCCTAAGGGCTTTACATCCAGAAAAAAGGAGGTCATTGTCCCACTGTACTCATCCCTCATTAGAGCCATTATAGAGTATAATGCCCCATTTGGCATGTACCTCACAAGACATCTGCAACAGCTGGAAAGACCACAGAAATACCTCACTAAAAGAATCACAAGCCTAAAGCAGATGCCATATGCTGACTGTCTAAAAAAAACTCCAGGTATACTCTGTGGCATATCGTCTACTCAGAGGCGATCTCTGCTTAACATACAAGGCCATGTCAAACCCTGAGCTGTTGGACATGCTCCACTTAAAGAAATCCCAATCCCTCAGAGCCACACGCTCCAGGCATCTAAACCTTGTCATCACAATGAACAAAACATGCTGGAAGGATAGGTTCCGGACCCAGAGACTCCCCATACTCTGGAATAGACTGCCCATACATGTCAAGCAGAGCGCCTCCTTGGACCTCTTCAAAAGGAACCTTGATGATTGGATGGGAGATAAGAAATTCACCCTGGGATCATGTCAGTCACCCTGCTAGACAGGGGTTCAGGGAAGTAAATATTGCGGGAAGAAATATCCAGAGAATTGTCATGGCTAGGCTTGTATAGGCCCTAGGGCCGATAGCCTTGTACCAACCTATGAACCTATATATATATATATATATATATATATATATATATATATATATATATATATATATATATATATAGATATATATATATATATATATATATATATATCAGTATAGATATATCTAAAAGAAACATATATACATATATATATATATATATATATATATATATATATATAAATATACATATATATGCCCATAACATGTAGTGGAGTCATACCCAGCACTATACCTCTATAACTCTTAGTGCAATAATTCTTGACAAAGGCTGTCAAAATGTGGGGGACAATGGTCCAAGTACAGGGACATAATGTACGTATTGCAGTTATAAATGTAGAATCTTCCTACGGTAACAGGGTTTGCATCAGCATACATGTCCAGAAGGATGTGAGTTATGAAACTGAAATGTATTTCATAATTTACAGACAGAAATCCTCACATTATCACAGTGATTTACCACAGAAATGAAAATGATGATTCTGTGGAACAGAACATACATATGAGTAATAATCCTGAACAGTCTGAAACAATCTGGCCAGTCGAGAGGTATGCTCAGAACCCCTTAGTGCAAAAAATCTGGACTAAGCCTGACCGAGGGGGGGGGGGTGTAAAGCCATGAAACTGGGAACATATCCCTAATAATGGAGTAGATAAGGTGACACAGTTGATGCAGTAACACCCTCCTGTCTGTTGTACCATATATTGACTGGAATATCCCAAGTCCAAAACCAAATTACTCACCACTACTCAGTGACATACATCTTCACATCATCCCACTGATGTATCGGACATGTGCAACATGTATGGGGGCCAGGCAATAGCACATCTGACAAATATCAGGACATAACATTACAGCAGAGAAACTAAACTGAGTTGCTAGGCATGTCACCAAGTACTGTCTAAACTACAAGCAGACTGACACAACACAAACACAATCTTGCTATGGGGAATACACATGTAATTGCAAATATACCAGGCACTACAGGGATGAAACAGCACTGACCAACAGACACCAGCATGAAAGTGCATACCCAGAACCAATCTCACCACACTCAAAGTGACATACTGGTAAGCCACAGGAACAGAGTATTTGGACTGTGTGAACAAAATCAGCATGTTTTCCACTCACACACTACCCCTATATATACTGGTCCAATTCACAGTGTAGTCTGACGCCTGACTGTGGTATAGGACATGTCTCAGTCTGCCACTACAAACATATACAGCTGATAGAGCACCAGAAGCTGGAGCAGCATGCAAAAAGCCAGACAGAAAATGACCCTCAGCACTTACATCTCCCCCCTACACAGGCCAATAACACATTCACAATACACTGCTATGTAATCCTGACAGTCTGTCAGCAATTGCCAGAAATACACAGTCCTCCAAACTCTATAGAGTCCCAAAGAACGTCCAGGCATCGTCCTCATATATAAGTCCTTCTACACATAACATGTCTGGCAGTCTGATACATCAGTGGGATGATATCTGGAATGAAGTCACTATATAATGATATACTGCACCTATACACCTCTTACAGCATGACATCTGGACAAAATCTGACATATTTGGGGGCAGAGGCCCAAACACAGGGGCATTATTGACATATTGTTGTCAGAAACTGAGAACCTTGCTGGTGTAACAGGGTTGTTGTAACATATCTGTTCTGAGGGATATGAAGTCAGAAACACAGATGGATGCTACCATTTACTGACTGCAGTCATCAGAGTATGCTACTGAATTTCCAAGGCCAAACAAATGTATGAGTAATGCAACAAATATGAGTCCAAACTCTGGGCAGGCTGTGGATAGCCCTTCGTTTGGAAGTTATGCCAACCACATCAGACTTAAATTCATGTGGAACAGCCATATCTACACAAACCCTGTCAAACTAGCATTAGTTCAACTGTATAATAGCAATACCTACATTCTGTCCCTATGTCTGGAACATTCTCCCCCAGTTTGTTGGGCTGTCTCCACGGTGTTTGTTGTAAGAGGTATTCCAAACTACACTCTGTGATGCTGTTTGTCACATACCTCCATGAAGTACTCATCCCAGGCAAGGAAAAGGGGTAACGCCCATATGAAGTACTCAGTTATAGGAGTGAGTTTCCATGCTATTGGGTGTAGGAATGATACCACAGCTGTTCCACATGCAATTAGCATGAGGGGGACTCCAATTGATGTACAGGCCATCAGCTGCTCATGAGCATTACATACTAAAGGCAAGATGCTTCCTATACAAAACAGATGTATATCCTAAATCTGTCTCAGACACTCACACTCACAATGAGACTGATGGAGTATACCAACTGAACTGAAAACAAATAAAACAGCTATGTCAAACAATCAAGCCTGTAATGTAATGTAGTAGGGGGCATATAACCGTGGAAAATAGGAACTTCAAACAATATTATGTCTCAGCAACACATGCTGTACTGATATATTGCTGAGCAGAACCTATGGCCATAGAAACTGTGTCTGTCTGCAGTGACACAGCTCAGGGCCCTGAGTCACCCCAGGAAAGGATGACTCACATACGACCACTACTGGAGTGCGTTACCGACTGTGACACTCCTAGGCCACACCCATTGCAAATCATACCATCAGTAACTCTGCTACATCCAGCTCCGACTTGTGCCTCTTTTTTCAATGCCAATGTTTCCAACCCATATAACATAGCTGGTCTTACTACCCTCTTGTAGACCTTCCCTTTCACACTTAATGGTACTTGTCTGTCACAAATCACACATGACACTCTTTCCTCACCACACACATCCTGCCTCTACTTATGTTGTCACCTCTCCCCCACACTCGCCATTACTCTGAACTGTTGTTCCCAAGTATTTACACCTATCCACTTTTGCAAACTGTACTCCCTGCATCCTCACCATTACGCCATTCTCCCTCCCATTCACACACATATATTCCATCTTAGTCCTGCTGACCATCATTCCTCCCCCTCTAGACCATACCTCCACCTCTACAGGATCTCCTCATTCTGTACCCAACTCTTACTACAGTCCACAATGTGATCTGCAAACAGCACAGTCTAGGGGGACTCCTGTCTGATCATGTCTGTCAACCTGTCCATCGCCACTGTGAACAAGAAAGGGCTCATTGCTGATGCCTGATGCACTCCCAATGCCACCTTAAACACACCTGTCACTCCCAATGCAGAAATCACTGCTGTCACACTAGCCTTGTACATATCCTGTAGCATTCTTATGGTTTCCGCCACCACTACTGACCACCTCATACAATACCACAATTCCTCTCTAGGCATCCTGTCATATGCTGTCTGTAAGTTCACAAAGACATAATGCAGCTATGTCCAAGCTTCTCTGTATGTCCCCATCAACACTCTCAGAGCAAACATCGCATCTGTACTGTTCTATCCTGGCATGAAACCATTCTGCTGATCAGCAATCCTAACCTCCCTTCTTAGCCTAGCTTCCACCACCCTTTACCATTACCTCATGCTGTGACTGATCAATGTTATCTCTCTGTAGTTACTACAACTCTGCACACCACCCTTATTCTCATAACCAGTACCCAAACACATTTCATCCACTCCTCACACATCCTCTCACTTTCTTAGATTACAGTAAACAATCCAGTAAAAAAGACCACTACGATTTGTCCTAAACACATCCATGCTTCCACAGGTATGTCATCTGGACCAATAGCCTTTCCATTCTTAATCCTCTTCATAGCTATCCTTACTTCCCCTTGATAATCTGTTGCACATCTTGATTCACCATACCCACATCATCCAACCTTCTCACTCTCTCATTCTCTTCATTCAACAGCCCATCAAAGTACTGTTTCCACTTGCTCGACACACACTCCTCAATAGTGAGTGCAGTTCCACCATTATCCTTTCTCAGCCTTATCTGCTGCACATCCTTCCTAGCTACATGCCTCTGTTAAGCCAATTGGTACAGGTCCTATTTTCCATCCTTGGTGTCCAACCTTACATACAACCCTTCAGATGCCCCATCCTCAGCCTTTGCCACCACTCTCTTTGTCATGCACCCCATCTCCCTATACATCTGTCTACTTTCTGCATCTGTCTAACAATCCCACTTCTCCTTAGCCAACCTCTTTCTTTGTATACTCCCCTGCAATTCCTCATGCCACCACAAGGTCTCCTTGTCCTCCTTCCTCTGTGCAGATGTCACACCAAGCCTATTTTACTCATCTCCCTTACTAGCTCGGATGTAGTTACCCAGATATTAGCGAACTCTTCACTGCCACCCACTGCCAGTCTTAACTATTCCCTGAACTCAACCTCACAATCATCCTATCTCAGTATCCAACATTTGATTCGTGGTACTGCCCTCCCACTACTCCCCCTCTTCGTGATCACCAGTGCTGTCCCACAGACCAACCTTCCATGCTGCCTAACTACACTTTCCCCTTTTACTACTTTGCAGTTACCAATCCCCTTCAAACAGGCTCATCTGCAAAGGAGATAATTCACCTGTGTGTACCTTCCTCCAGTCTTTTATGTCACCCATATCTTGTAATACTATGTATTTGCCACACCCATGTCCAACCTCTGTTGCAAACTCCACCACCTTCTCACCTTCTGCATTCCTTTGCTTAACACCATACCTACACATCACTTCTGCATCCCCTCTGTCCCCTTCACCAACATGCCCATTGAAATCTGCTCCAATCACCACTCACTCATTCTTGGGTACACGCATCACTATTTCATCCAACCAAAGCAAAGTACGTCTGTCTCATCCATCACACATGCAATTAGTGGAACATATGCACTAACAACCATCAACATTACACCATCAATTCCTATCCTCCTGAACATCATGCTACAGAACACTCCCACAAACACTCTTGGCATACTGTTCCTTCAGGTTAACCCCTAAACCATTTCCCCTCCCATACACACCATGATAGAACTATTTGTACCTGACTCCGATCCGCACAACTGTACATCCCTTCCATCTGGTCTCTGGCACACACAATATAGCCAGCTTTTCTCTGTCCAGCATATCAGCTAGCTCTGTCCCCATACCAATCATACTCACAATATTAACAGTTCCTACCCTCACTACTACACACCTAGCCTTTCACCTCTCTGCCTGCCATATAAGCATCAGACATCCTCCAGGGTTTGTCTGTGAATGCAAAGGCTACTGCACTATCAAATAACATATGTGTGTTACAGCAATATGAAGAAAGTGTCACTAATTGTGGCCCATAGCCCACAATGTATGTACATTGTCCTACAGATGTCCTGCCCTAACAGGTAGACATGACTGACTGAGCAGAAAGGCTGTCATTACAGTATGCCATACTGACATACAACAGAAATGTATAGCAGGTATTACCTGTGCATATGTATGTATGGGTAGGTGTACCTGGCTGCCTCATAACAACTGACATGGGATTCAAAACATCAGGTGAATAAGTTGTACATGTTGTACACGTGTGTACCCTTAGTTTCTGTGCATCCAACAGAGTCACACCTCTACAGCTACTGTTGGTGTCATTGCCCTGACACAGACATGGGTAGTATAATAAGCATGAGTATCACACTAAAATTGTAGATGTGGACAACTGTGTTCTGAGCTTGTGTAGAGGTCTACTACAACCAGATATATGACCACCTGCATAGCTGTATGGCCTCAGCAATACCTTACTTGTAAAACCTGTCTCCACCAATGTAGAGAAAAACCCTTTGCTGGACAGCAGCAATGCACAAAGCAAATAATGTGATGCTATATTCATTGTACAGGGCAAAGCAGGAGCAGTCACCAACTGGGTGGCATGTCAGCCTTTGTCTGAGCAAGCATATAAGGTCACAGGTGGATTACTGTAAGGCTAACTATGAGTACAAATTGGACATATCCACTAAGGCAATCACAGGGCCATCTTCACATATGTCTGCAGTCTCAGAGGCACCGACACAACCCTCCCTGTAATGGTGGTCAATCACAGCACATACTCACACACCATAGCTACAGCCAACCTGCTGCAGATAGGTTTAGGTCAACCACCACCACCCTGGATCACCATCAGTATAGGTGGATATGCACAGCATACGCACCCTTCCCCTCATCATCATGGATCAGGTCCAAACTGCCTAATCAAAGTTGACAAAAGCAAGTCCCCTTGGGGCCTGATAACATTCCTGTCTGCATCCTACATGAACCCAGGCAAATGCTTCCAGCTCCTTACACACTGCATGCAAGCAACGTTCGAGCACCACTGACATCCCATCTGCAAGGAACATGGCCACTGTCATCCCTCTACACAAACGTGAATGATGAATGGTGGTTTATGCAATGTACTGGCCCTCATTGAGGGGAACATGACACATCAGGACCAGGAGTACAATGCATGGTCATACAGTGCTGCCAGGTACAGGGGTATGATGTGTTTGTAAGTGGTGGCTAATGATAGTCCATATGCATGTCCTGGCTCTGTAAAGAACTCTGGGCAATGTCTGAGGTCCTGTGATGTGTTTCCCTGTGTATGTCCTCCAGGTGCCATGCAGCGGCAAACACCTTACACCAATGAGGAGATAGCAGCCATCACAAAAGCTGTGATCTTAAACTATGGCATCCTTTCTGGCCATATCTGGCAAAATCTGCAGGAGCGGATTGTCCTGTCAGATGAGATCATCCGAAGACTGAACATGTTGGGCCACCATGGATGCACACACAATCAGGTCAGGGGTAGAGCAACTGATCTAATACATTGTGCCTGGCAAAGGGCTGCTGCTGTAGCGAGGGACTTGTACTGTTACCAGTGGGGGAGCCAGCTGCACAGGCCCCACTTACAGTGACAGAGGAGCTCCTTGCCAACTGTGGGGTAGCCCCAACACAAACTCATACATGGGAAACAGCACTTGTGCAGGTGGTTGGCACCCAAGCAACAGGCTTAAACCAAAACTAATAACAGAATAGGACCAGGAACAAATCTGAAGACCACAAAGCTGACGCCACCAACTTTGAATAAATCCAAAACTAGTCTTTAATTGTAGAAAAACACCACACTAGTACCACGTATCACAAGCGCTTTCGCTCGGATATTCCGAGCTTTTTCAAGTTGATGACAGAGTTTAAAACATCAGTTTAAATAGCTGCTTGTGTTAATTAACAATTAAATCATTTTGTAATTTAAGGTATTATTCAATTACAATCCACCTATTCAGGTAGGGAACTACCCTACCAAGTACAAAAAAAAACTTCTTTGTAACATCAAATAAATTACATTGCATTCTTTCATTCAGTTAAAATAAAAGTGTGTTACATACAGTATCTCCACTTAATTAATAAAATATACTAAATACATTTGAAAATACTGCAAGCTTAATAAAAAGCCTAATATAAATACATTGTTGCTTGCACTATCAGTTCCTTAATAAAAAACATGTTTATAAACAATTATTAACAAGATCCTACTCTAGCAGATAATAGATGTGCCCATGTATATACCTAGAATTTAACTTTTTAAAGTCTGCTGTGTTCAAATGAATAATACCTTAAATTACAAAATGATTTAATTGTTAATTAACACAAGCAGCTATTTAAACTGATGTTTTAAACTCTGTCATCAACTTGAAAAAGCTCGGAATATCCGAGCGAAAGCGCTTGTGATACGTGGTACTAGTGTGGTGTTTTTCTACAATTAAAGACTAGTTTTGGATTTATTCAAAGTTGGTGACCCAAGCAACAGGCAAGAAGCATCCAGGTAAGGTCAAAGTGCACATCAATGTAATGAAGTAGCATTTAAATTGTCCTCTACAGAGTCTCTAGATGTATATGTCTGTGTAAAATAGATTAGTGTGTGGGGTGAACATCTATAGTGATGGACAGCAAATTGTGTAATATCAATCATAGTGTGTACTGTACCTGTGCAGAAACATAGCGTTCATCTTGTAACAATGCCTAATGTGAATCTGCTGACAATACTTTTCCCTCACAACTACATAGGTCCCTCTGGTCTGCACAAGGGACAGAAGTCTGAACCCAGTAAGTATGGGGTTTCTCTGTTGTGACTCAACAGTACCTCAGGCATGCTAAAGTTAATGCATATAACCATGCACACAACTGTTACAATCAGCATTTGGCAATATCTGCATGTTTATCTGTGGTGGTTACTGCATTGCATCATGGTAGTCATGACAGGAGCCTATTTGCAGGAGATGTCACATATCTGTAGCATACCTCACAGCAATTTTACCACTGCACATCACCACAACCCCACCACTCCCACGGTGAAGCATGGGGATGGCACTGTCCTGCTTTGGGGTTGCTGTTCACAAGCTTGAACTGGGGCTGTTGCCAAGTTAGAGGGGATTACGAACAGTTCTGATCACTGGTCCCTTGCGGCTCCAAAACATTCTGATGTCTGCCACATAGCTGTGGATGGTGTGAAATTCCACCTTTCCACACATCAATGGCCCAAATCATACATCCATATCAACAAAAGAATGGCTTCACCAGAACACATGCAACATTCTGCACTGGCCAAGTCAAAACCCACACCTACGTCCAATAGGACATATGCAGGGTGACCTGAAGAGGGCAGGGTACAGGGGATGCTCTTGCAATCTGACATAGTTGGAGGTGGTTTGCAAGGGAGAGTGTGCAAACATTGACAAGTCAAGATGTGCCATGCTGATAGACACCTTCCCAAGAGGACTACATGCTATGATTAAATCAAAAGTTGCTTTAACAGAGTATTACTTTAAGAGTGTGCACACTCATGCAACCAGCCTATTGTACCTATTTCAGTTACCAGATGTTACCTGTAACTGAAGTGTATGCTCTTTAGTTGGATTGCACAGGTTATATGTCATATAAAATGATGGCAATGTTATGACCTGATTTCTGAGGTATCGTGATATATCACAAAAACCTGGCATGTTAACAGGTGTGTGTACACTTACTATATCCACTGTAAGCTTGGGAAGTTGTTTGAGTAACCGGCTTTGTTTTAAAATACATGTACTGCAGGTTATGCAGTCTGCACCTCCAATTATGACATTACTTAGTGGCACCAATCCACAGGCCAACCCACTAATGGATCAGACAAACACATAAGTTATGAGGAACAGACCAAACATATCACACATGTAGACATTCAGCAAAACCCTATACAGTTGGGGGTATGTTCTGTAGGGGTTGCCACAGTGCTATTCAGGTGAACAGCAATAATTTACATGGGTGCAGTGTGTGCAAGGCCATCACCTTCTAACACCGCTCACATATCCCAGAGGTGTATATTAGTAGTAACGGTAATTGGAAAGGGCTGCAATGCATGATGCTGAGGGTCCGTCCAGAGTGTGTATGTTATTGCCTGACTGTGTGTTGTGAATGCCCCCAGTCGGCCAATGTGAGGTCTGTGTAATGCCTTTGATGCACCTCACCTGTCAGTGTGTGTGTGTGTGTGTGTGCGTGCGTGCGTGTGTGTGTGTGTGTGTGTGTGTGTGTGTGTGAGTGTATACCAGCAAACCTTATGGTGCTGGTAGTGATTTACATATGTTGTTTTTCCTCACAGTTGGACATGGTAGTTACGGTCCCTCTGGCTCTGATACTGATGTCAGTGTTTTTGCAGAATCTGACCATGGTGATACTCATATTGAGGTACAGGTGGGGTTGTCAGGGACTGATACTGTGTCATCAGTTGATATCCCACTATTTAGAAAAAACAATCCAAGTCTGACACAGGCTAACCAAAAAGCTGAATTGTTCCAAACAAATGGTTTTATTGAACATGAAATGTCCACAATACTGCAACCAAGACAAAATACGTTAAAATAGGAAATCCAAGAAATCCAATAACTCACTTGACAGACTTTTTCAAACTCCAAAAAAAGTCTTTCAAAAAGTCTGTCAAGTGAACAGATAAAAGTGCTTACTCTAACTGCATTGGTTTCTTGGATTTCCTATTTTAATGTATTTTGTCTTGGTTGCAGTATTGTGGACATTTCGTCATGTTCAATAAAACCATTTGTTTTGGAATGATTCAGCTTTTTGGTTAGCCTGTGTCAGACTTGGATTGGTTTTTCTAAGTTTGGTATTTTTCCAGTCCAAACGCTCGTTTTGTTTTGTGGTATCCTACTATTGTCAACCCCATCCCCGCACACAGTCACAATACCCACACATACCCCATCACCAATGGCCACAGATAATAAACAGTTGGCGAGTGGTGGTATGGAACTGGCTACTGTGGTGACTATGGCAAGTGAGGGAGCAGGAACTAGCCATAGCCAGAGTGCTGGTGAAGTCCCACACAGTCAGATGGGCAGGGGTGCTTGGAGGAGGACTGCAGCCCGTCATGCCCCTGTTGCAAATGCCATGGCAGCAGTCACCAGATGCATGTTTCAGGCTGTCATAGGGGCACAGGCACATAATGAATGTAATAGCAGACATATACACAGGGCCATGGATGAGCATGTCCCTGATGTCTGTGGCAATAAGAACTCACTGCAGCCATCTGTGAGAGTACTGTGGTCATAGATAGATGGTGGGGGAGACCTTGTCACTACTCGACCGTGGAAGATCTGTGCCTGAGCATTTGGCAGACACTGGCCAGCAGCCATGTGGCTGTAGTGCAGTACCATGATCAGCTGAGGGTCTACATGGCCATGCACTATCACATTCCCGTGCTGGCACTACCACCAGCACTACTGAAGGGGGTGTGCTGTCCATACCACAATGCAGCAAACCATGGGCATGTGATCCTGGCCGGTCCCAACAGGGATACTTTTCCAGCAAGCAGCAGTAACCTTCAGGGAGTAGTACTGCATCTGGACTCTGCCCTGGTGGTGACAATGATACACTCGGCAGGCCCAGTTCCCATGTCCATGGCCAGAGATGATGAACTGTACAACCTGCCATGTACGGCCCACAGCTGTCCAAAATACCCCTGTGTAGGGTGCCCACATGGTGTGACTGTGTGCATACAAACACAAACACACATCATCATCAGAAAAGTCACATACTCACACACACACACACACACACACACACATACAACGCCCCTGCACTTCCCATTTAAATGAACACCCTCCCCAAACACAAACACATGATGTCAACTGTGTGGTCCAGCCTAGGCTTCTGGTAAAACCACACAACACCTTGGGCATATGATGATACCTGTGCCACATCCATGCTGTCCATACCATTGATGCAGGGACATGCTTAAATGGGTCTTATAGACAGGGTGACTTTAGTAGAGTGAAGCTATTTCATGCTTTGTAAGGTGCCATCATCTGGCATTTGTAATAGGTACACATCCGAGTGTGTGTGTACCTTTTCATCCATGATGAATTATTGGTGTTAGTAACACTAAGTGAATGTATTCTCACATGCTTGTATTCTGTTTCTGTTCCAGGTGTCAGTGTGTCAGCAGGATGTGGCCCTGCAGACATCACCAACAAGGGGTATGGCAGTGTAGTAACACATCAGTCACATCCTTGTCGGGGTACAGCTGTATCTGCATACATTTCCCAGGTCTGTGTAACAGTTCCTGCATGTGCCTCAGAGCTTATAGGGCTGAGGTGTTGTATCTCAGTCTATGGTGGTTGACATCAGCTCTAGTATAGTGGACAATGGTAAGTGTGGTGGGTGGAACACACCTCAGGTTGTTAACAGCCTCAACCCCAGAGGATATTGTCTCGACCAAACACACAGAGAATACTGTTCACACACACACACACACACACACATTTGCCAGTACTGACATTAGCAGACCAACCTATCTTGTTATTCATACCATACTATTCCACACTGTTGCACAGGGCGTATAGGGCTGAAGTGTGTCTACAGATACCACTACGGTTGATGTGAACAGCGGACCTCATACAGTAAACATAGGAATGTGTATTGTGTGTACCACGGCATAAAATACGACTCCATGCCCATCCAATGGATGTCATTCAAATACACACACGCACACACACACACACACACACACACACACACACACACGCACACACACACACGCACACACACACACCCACACACACACACACACACACGATATTCTTCTCTCACATACATTTACCAGGACTAGGAGTAGAACCCCTAGCTATGTGGTTATTGGTATTATAGTGTTAGGCAGTTACCACACACACTACAGAGCTTATAGGGTGTGGAGTGTCCCAAGGTACCAATATAGTGAATAACATCTACAGCACTTGTAAGATATGACAATGGTAGTTGTAGTGGGTGAGACGGGCCATCAACTACTTTCACCCACATGTTTACACTCTCACAAACACTTTCAGACACACTAATGTGCACGCGTACGCACACACACACACACACACACACACACACACACACTTGACAGTACTGAGATCCATGGGTTCAAAGAGTCATAGGTGTGTACCTGACAAATGGCCATGGAGGCTTTAAAAGGTTAGCCCATGGGAATACACTGGCATCATGCCACCTGATGGCATTCCCCAGTGTGTCTACTGAGTAGAGTCACTGGAGTGATTCCCAGGGTGGGTATTCTATTCCATATCCACTCCTCCTGATTTATCTTGAAGAGGGCTAGTGATGTGCTCGGCTTGACATGTATGTGCCATCTATTCCATGGTGTGGCCAGTCTCTGGGTTGTGAACATGTCCCTCCAGCATGTCCTGTTGATTGTGAGGATGGGGTTGAGGTATCTGGGGCATGTTGTGATGACAGATTGGTTTCTTCAGATGTAGCATTCCTGACAGGGTTGGGTCAGACATGGCTGTGTATATCAGGCTGAGATTGCAGCTAAATAGCCAATATGAGGCAGAGATTCATTGCAATTGTTGTAGTCTGTCCATATGGGGCAAGTGTGTAGTACCTAAGATCCTCTTTGTGAGGTACATTTGCAGCCTCTCCTGTTGTTGCTAGTGTCCATTGGGGTACATGGCAAATGGGCCATAGGACACATTGATTGGCCTACTGAGGGGAGTGTACAGGGAAACACTGTCCTTTTACGTCCCAGATTCAACACCCTGAGTCAGGAGAAGTGACATATGGAAGGACTTTCAGAAGGCAGTGGCACTGTGGTGGTCACCACACAGCTCACTGTCAACCTGTGTTCCCAGTTCCATTATACCAACATCAGTGTCCAGTGGACTACCATCAATGTATTACTTTATAGGAACCATATCATACCCAAAGGGGATGGCGGCACATCACCTGGCATTGAGCATATGTGCAGGGTTCTGACAACAGTCATAAGTCTGAGAGAGGCCTTTGTGAAGGATGGTAACTGAACATGGGGGGGGGTAATAATGGCACCCACATTGTAGTCATCTGCAAACATTGTCAGCCAGGGCACCTTTGTATTGGGCTGGTCCTTAGAGGTGTGGATCCCAAACATGAGGGAACCCAGGTCCACAACCTGTGAGACTCCACTCGTGACTGTTTAGCAGTCTGACATGGAGTCCACTGCTTTCACATTGTGGATTCTATCTGTGTAGGTGTGGCTGCTTACCTGACTGTGTTTGTGTATGATTACTGAGTGGGGAGATATATCCAAGCATTAGATGGGCAGCCTATCTTGTTATCTATTCCATACTGTCACAAAGTTATTGCACATGGCACAATGCTTATAGGACTGCAGAGTGTCTACAGGTCCCTCTACAGTGAATGACAACTGTGGTCCTTGTGCACACTGGGACATGTACTGTGTGGGCAACAGCAAAAAATACCAAAACCCACCCCCCTAATGGATATAGTTCTCACAAAAACATAACCCCCCCCACAGACAGGATACTACACACACACACACACACACACACACACACACACACACACACACACACACAGACACACACTTCCCCAGACTGAGATTAGAACCCCTACCTATCTATTTATTGCTACTACAGTGTTATGCATTTATCGCATGTGCCACGGAGCTTATATGGTGAAGGTTGTCCAAAGGTACTTCTAAGGTGAGGAACATCACCAGCCCTTGTAAAGTATGGCAGTGGGTGATGTACTGGGTGAGAGAGGCCACAGAATACTTTAAACTACACATATACACACTTACACACACATTTGCCAGAACTGGGATAGAACTCCTACATAACTAGTTATTTGTACTCTAGTGTTACACAGTCATCACATACGCCACAGAGCTTATGGGGCTGAGACCTGATGAAAGGGACTTCTAAGGTGACTGTTATCTGCAGGACTGCTAAAGTAGGGAAAGGGGAAGTGTACTGGGTTTGAATGGACCCAAAAGCTTTAACTTGTAAACACACACACACACACACACACACACACACACACACACACACACACACACACACACACACACAGACATACACAAGTTCTAGGGTTGCCAACCTTTCATGTCAAAATTTCTGGACATGTATGTGAAAGCAAAATGCAGTACCCCCCCCCCCATGCAGCCATTCCAGTGTCCCATTACTTGGCTATCTCTCCATTTCTCCCCAGTTGCCACAAATACTGTTCAAAACTCTGTGTGCATACTGTTTTCTGCTTTACTTCTTCAATGATTACAGATCTTTGGATTTAATATAAAACTTTTATTTCGAATTTTACGGCACAAACAAATATAGACATTTGCTAAACAAAGCAATATAGTCTCTCAATAAAACAGACATAGCTTTAATACTTCTTTGCCTTTAAAACTCACATTCACTGAAACAGCATTGAAACCTACATTCAAAGAAAATGCATCTGGCCAGTGGTGGATTAAGTTTACCTTTGGGCTTTTTCAAATCATAGGCCTCTTGCATACATTTTTAAGGCCATGCAAAAGTTCTTTGATTCACTTTCCTGACAGTTGTTCTTGTTGTGTCTTTCGGCTTTTCCCAGTTAGGGGTCGCCACAGCAGAACTCTGCTCCGCTAATGATTGGCAGTATATTTTTACATGCCGAGTTGCCGGCCCTGACGCACAACCTTCAATGAAGGTACGCCCATTCACACATGTCTCCACACAGAAGACGCTTTAGCTGAGAATCGAACAGGACAACGTCTTACTGTGAGGTGACAACACTACTGCAGCATATTAAATTATAATACATAATAATTAAATTATATCCCTTGTATAATACAGCACCGCTTGTTAGACCAAGTGTTAAATGCATAGCTTTAAACATTTTACCAATAAGCATTGAAACAAAACACATGAACCAATAATGACATAATTGCCCATTTAAGAACATTTCAACCATAAAAGGCCACTCAAACTTCTGTCATTAGAATCCACCAATATCAGTCAATATGCACAATCTCTGCATTAGTAAAAGTCATCTAAATAATTCCACATTAAAGAGATCTGTAACGAATGAAAAGGTTGCTGTTAGCAAACAATTTTATATTTCAGTGTTTCATCTACAAATCAATGCATGCTGCCCTTGAAGACATGATTGGCGATGTTACATTAAAAATGGTAAGCTGGTAGTATTGCAATAGGAAATGGATGGCAAACTGAAATCAGGTTCATAGTTACTAGGCATCTTATCCAAAGGAGGACATACTCAGGACTGCAGCACCATACCCCATTAAAATACAACACAGTAAGAGCAATCCATCTATATGCTGTGGGAATAGATCCCACAGCCTTCTAGATCAATATACAGGTATGCTACCTGTTGTGCTACTAACACTGCTTTAAAGTTCTAAACCACAATAGTGATACCATTTGCTAAACAAAACAGTTGCACATTGTAAACAGACTGAGCATGAACAGCAGTAGTCTTCTTTCCCTTGTAGCTCACAATTCCTTGAAAAGTTACTTGAAACTAAATTCCTTGAAAAATGCACCTGAAACACAGTGTCTTGAAAAACGTAGCTTGGTAGTTGGGTTAGAGGATTCAGGCTCTTGTTTCCTGTAGGTAAGGTACAGGGCTTGAGCCTAAGCAAATTAGTAGGCACCTGCTAAGCCTCACTAGAGCATTTCACTCTCACACACACCTCAAACTCAGTGCAAGAAATCTGGACAAAGCCTAAAATCTAGCAATGGCAACCAGTTTTGCAATCTACTTTTTTAGTCTCTTCCAGGCCCAGAGATTTGATATCATTTTCATTGTGTGTACTGCCACAGGACCATACTCATGTATCCTGCAACAAACTAGTATTCTGTCTAGGACTAATGCTTGCCAATAAAGCCCCCTCCCTTCTGTCTCTCTCAGGGCAATTACTCATAAGGCAATAACAATGAAGTAAAACAAACAAGAGGCAAACAGCAAATCAATTACTCATAAGTACCAGCAGCCTAGAAGCTTCAATAAGAAAATCCCCAGGGGCAAATATCACTTGAAGTGGTGCACTGTTGTTGTTCTTTGTAAAATACCAGGTTATTTTTGCTTAGATTTGGAAATGCTACAACATAAGATTGTCTGCCAACTCATTTTACTGAAGCTTTAACTTAAAATCTCAAAAATGATGCATTCCCTTTTGTTATTAAAATACCTAAACTTTAAATAAATTTTTATGTTTGCTTTACTATGTATTCTTCAAAAATGCTAAATGTTGCAGTTCTTAATGTAGTATCATTCTCTTTTGGGACTTAGCAAACACAAACCGTTAGAAAATATTTCACATATTTACTTACTAGCATAGTGAAACAACAAAAACTGGCCGAATTTTCTTCATTGTGTGTTACAAGATACACTATTTCAGTGTTCTACTACAAATTCATCCTAAAAATGAAACAGTTAAACTATTACCAAACTTGGCATTCTCTCTGATAAGAATGCTGATAATTACACTTGGTTATTATTCAGCCCCAGAAAAGGAAATACAATAAAATCATAATTTTTTGCCAAAGTTACTCAGAAAACAGAGGAGTCTTATCTCAGTTAAAGGTTAAAGCTGAGGGAAAAAAAACTTGCACGTGCCACACTTATGACTGGATTAGAGAAAACCCAGAGCAAACACCAGCCAGACTCGCGCTTTGCCTGGGGTTTTTCAGCATACAGTACAGATATAATTTTTCTAATTCAAATTACGCGCACATGGTAGTACAATACCAAGAAACTAAATGGCTTAGGTCATGAGATTCAAGAAGTAAACAATTCTTTTAACAAAGATGGAATATTTGAGTCAAAAAGACTCAATATCACGAAGACTTTAACAAGGTAGTTTTCTTATGTAAATCCATCTGTGATCAGAAGACAAAAAAAAAAAAAAAGAAGCCAAAAAGACATATTCTTTGCCAGCTAAAGATATCATCAAGTTAATTGTAAACACAGATACATCTCAAAAGGTTGCACCTCTTTCAGTCAATGAGGATGTAAATTATAATGATCAGCCAAGTGAAAAACAAAACACCAGCCAGTTCAGAACAAAAGAGAGCAGAACATTTGCCCTCCATATCTTCCATGCAATAGAAGAACTGACACAGTACCACCACTATTTCAAAAAAGAATGGATGCAGCCAAATTAGACTAAGAAATTAATGGGAGGAGACCTCACTATTTCAGTTTAAGTGATGTTGCCATTATACATGTATCTTTTTAAATATGGACTGACTTTTATTTCATCTGTTTCAGCTGAACTATCTTCCTCACTGAATGTTTTTATGGGCAAGTTATATTTACAATTCTTGAATAACAAAGAAGACGAGACTATTGTCTTATCATATTTTAAGGGAGCCGGCTGTTGAACCCCCCTGCAGTGCCATATTACACACGTAGGAGACTTTGTGTGATTATGATGCTAGATAACTGCATTGCAGCAAACATAAGGCGAATACTTTTAATTTGCCAAAACATGAAAGACACTTGTTCTCAATGACATTTAGAAATACAGATGTGAGACTCATGAAGTTTGATAAAGGTGAAGACATTTTTTATCATGAGCTCTCTTGATTTTTCGGCTAACACTTTATGATGAGACCAGTTTCTGCATGAAAACTTTAGTTACTAAGATAAATACAGCTTATGATTATGTTAGGTTTGTTCTAAATTATTTATTAATGCAATGTAGGAAGTTATTTTTAGTGAAATGTATGAGTTTTTGAATTTTCCAAATTTCGTGGTCCCAGAACAGACTTGATAAATCCTTCACTGAGAGCCTATTGTGTTGGCATGTTTCTCAACGTCATAACTTCTAACTGATATTTTATCACATTTTAAAAGATTTATTAAGTTTTTAAATGCATTTGGTAAAATGATCTTCTCATTTTCTTAATATTTTAGCAAAGAGAGTTTTCTGACAAGTTGTTTGCAAGCACCGTCATTCAAAGTTTATACACATTCTTTCCTCATGGGATAGGAATGGACTGGTTCATGTAAACAGATAACTATTAAGGTAAGGTTTCAGCTCGTAATCAGAGATTATCTGAGATTATCTGAGAGTTTTATTGCTATTACATTAACAAGTACTTTCATAAATTTTGAAAGGCAATATTTTAGACTATGAGTGAGGGAAGCAATGGGTGCAGATGCTCCGACATATGCAAATTTAGTACTTAAACAATGGGAAAACTATTTTGTGTTTAACAATGTTTTACATCTTTTGTGAGAATTTATTTGAGGTGCCAGGATGATACCTATTTACATGTTAAGATTTGGAAAGGTATAGATAAACAAGGTTTTCAATCATCTGTTTATCATAAGCCCATTTTCTTGAATTCTTACACACTGACAACAAGAGTTAGTGGGCAAATGGTTAGAATTCTTACATTTGAAAGGCATGTTTTTGAACAGGGGTTTTCATAGAACAAATTGCAGAAGTAGGAAGTAGATGAAAAAAAACATTTATAAGCCAATTTTAACAAATACGGAATTTGTCATTAATAAACATTTTAGTTCTATGTGTATTGGAATGAAAACTTTCATTGCAAAGTTCAGTCTTGCCACATACGAAATTTGTATTGCAGTTACCAATAATGGGAACAAAGTCTTTCCTGTTTCCCCCATGAAAATTTTGAAATGGGACCCCAAATTTGTTTTTAGAAAAAGTACAAACATCAAGCAGATGGTATAAAGAAAATGTATTGCTTCTTTAGTTTCATAGAGGAGGATGGTAAAATGAGTGAGATGTAATCATTGTTGATACACTATAGATACACGTAGTAAAATACATTTCAATTATAACAGACTGATTGTATGTCCTGAAAAGGTTTGATTGCAACATTAAAGGGGTATGTGAAGCTTTTTACACTGTCAGTATTAACTGCTCACTTAGAAAGAGAATAAATGAACACTGTCTGGATATCAAAAAGAAGGATTTTTATAATGCTCTTCTTAGACACTCTTATAGTTGTCTGTGTTACAACACATTTCTCATTTTTTTGTATCCAAAATAAGTTTTTCTGTAAGAAGGTGGTTCATGGAAGATTAAATGAAGTTATTTCACAGCTGAGATTGGCAGTATTTAAATCTCCTGAAAGATCAATGATTATGAATCTATTTTGTCTGCATTAAGTATGATAATTATTTTAAGTGTCTTTGTGTGTTCACATTTTGATATTAATGTTAATTGATTGTCATGTTGCATGTGACTAATTGAGGTAAGTTTTAAAAGCACTGTTTTTTTTTTTTTTTGTTGGTGTAATCTATTAACAGTTACTTCATGCCTTACACTGTATCACATCTATAAAGCAACCAAAAATAATCTATACATCATTTTTCGTTTATGTTTTGTCTGTCTCCTCAAATCAGCTCTTTTTTTTCTGTTCATCTACCACTTTGAGTTTCAGTATCAGAGAATCCCCCTTTTAAACATCAAGGTGTTGGTCTTTACTGACTAGCATTCAATTTCAATTCTCCTGATTCGACAACTGGACAATTCTCTGATTTTCAGCTTCAGTCATTTCCAGTGAATTTTTTTCTTTTATATATTCTATTACCTTCGATTATGAAGGTCTCAGTCATCCATCAATTTTCCCATTTACACTTTTTTGGTGATAGATTCTACATAAGAGCCATAACATTTTGAACCTGCAGCCAGAAAAAAACAATGAATTTGCTTACTTTGTCACTAAAGTAGTGTATAGATATTTTTATTTACTGGACTCACTGTCTCTTGTTCACTATATATATAAAGTAGGCTTTACTATCACATAAATTGAATAATGGCAAAACACAGTTATTTTGAATGAAAACATCGATTATAAAAACGAACAAAACAAACATCGAAAAAGTTATTAGGAAATGCTAAAATCGACATTGTCGAACTTGGAGCATATTACCAATGTTTTCTGTATTTGAATATCCGAATAATCCATTTAGTACATTTTTTTCTGATGTAAACCTGTCTGTAATTAGACAGAGGAAAGCTCGTCCTCTCATGATGATTTCACGTCAGTTACCGTAAATACAGTATAGTATGTCACTAAATAGTTAAACATTCTTTCTGAAGTATACATTTATACTCCAAAGTCCATTTTTATGCTGAAACCATATGTGAAAAGTAAGGAAAGTAGTGAAGTCCATGTTTTGAGAGTGAAATATACCACATGAAAGCACAAAATATCTTGCAAACTGTGTACAACACCAGTGAAAGTAATCCAAATTGTGCAACCATCTCATTTATCTTATTGACAAGAACAATTAAAATGAGTAGTGTTTGGCAACCAATGCTGTGAATCCCGTACATGTGTGTCCCTTTTATCTAAAAGCTTTCTAAATGCATATTCCCCTTTCTTGTAAACATCTTCTTTTTGGTAATGGAGGTACATACAATAATATTCGGGAAACCAAGTCCTCAACATGATTCTGTTCTAACTGAATGGCATGTAATATGTCAATAATATACACTTTTTTTCTACCAAGAAGGCTACGAAGAAGCCAATGCCACCCTTCAATGGCATTTTGAGATCTTAGAAATCCTTCTGTACAAGTATTGTAATGATTCCAAAATGATATTTCAAAAAGTGGCGGAATTCTTTCTGATGTATAAGCCCACATTCCATACCTTCTAGGTTTACCTACCAGATAATTTTTTCTTAAAAATGTACATAAAGGCTGAGCAATATCAGGCATATCACACTCAATGCTATGAAACGTGGGTAACACTTCTTCTGGATTTAGAAATGCTAAGGCAGGTATTTCTTTACAAAGGAACGAGAATGATGTGCTCTGTCCAAACTCAGCAGCCAAGTGTAATGTCTATAACTGTTGCCATATAATCTGCAAAAATAGAATCAGCATCCTTTGGCTGCTGAGTTTGGAAAATGTTGTGTAATGGCATTAACCGCTCCTTTTTCAAAGTCGGTCATTATCATTTTTTGTGCTAATGTTAGGCTATAATCATTACAAAAACATAATATATTTCTCCAAAAGTAGTCATAACATATTTCTCCTTTAGCAGAAAGTAAGCTATATACCACTGGGATAATCTTTCTATGTTCACCATCTGACATTGGGCAATGAATACTGTATATTTGTTTACAGTCAGAGGTAGTTATAGGAAACTTCCCATCGATCATTATAAAGTCAGCATTACGCATCATCTTCAGGTTATTTACAGTTGTAATAACAACAATACGGTGACTTTGTCCCTCATCCCCATCATGTTTAATTATAAAAGTACCAGCTTAGATGGGTAACATGTTGGCAGTTCGATCTTTTCAATTTGTAAAATCCTTGAATGTAGCTGCTTTGCCTTTATTTCTTCTTCTAACAACAATTTGTTTTAATGCAGTTGTGTTCGGTAGATCAACAGTAACATCAGTGGATGTAGTAGCCAGAACCTCTGAAACAACCCCACAGGGGTCCATCTACCACTCTGCTTTGCACATCTTTTAATGGTTTCCTTTACCCTAATACACTCAAGTTTTACAGGGTCACGTGCATGAAAGTGTGGAGTAGTCTTATGCAAAATTTTACCTTCACTACCCCCCTCTGTAATACATCTGCCCTTACACCTCTCCTTTTGCTTTAAACACCACCACCAATACTTTCTTTCTCCAGCCACTTTCTCTAAATAATACACATACCCTTCAATTAACATTTTCCTTCCTTTCTGTGAACTCACAGTACTGTACACAGCATTTATTGTTCCTGGACCATAATTCTCGTCAGCTATGTTATTTACATGCCAATAAAACACATATGATGCACAGTTAAATTTTCCATTTTGTATGACTACAATTAGTATACATACTTCTTCACACAACTGCTTTCAAGTACTGTATAACACATACATTCATATCTATATGCGCTGCATATGCCATAAACCACTTCTGGTATTGTACGTAAAAGACACATTTCTGAACGAGATTAAAATTTTTTAGCCACATTTAAGCTTATTTCAACTATGCCAGCAAATACATTTATTTTCACTACTATTTGTTCTCCATCATTGAAGTAACGTTTATCGTCTCTTCTGCTCATGTATTTATACCATAAAGACACACAACATTTGCATAGCACTTTCTAAAACTATGGCAGCTTTTAGTACCTCAGATGTGGACTGCATAGCTGCGGTGGTAACGGTTGTGCTTTCTCAACTGATATTGAATTCTGTTCCTACGAATACCGTTACACCGCATTACCACTGTTAAAATCATTCAGAATTATTTCAGCTAATGTGTGACTGACAACTTCGTCGCTATCAGATTGTCGAAATGCATTTGTGCAAATCTATCACTACATTCGCGATTTGCATATTTGACGATTCAATATTTGCATTTTCAAGTCGACAACTGCTACTTTTCAAACATCCTTCATTTCGGCTAATTAATAGTAAACCATATAAAATATATCTATATATATCTATATATATCTATCTATATATATATATATATATATATATATATATATATATATATATATATATGATTCCTCTGCGTTTTGTAAAACTGTTTGGTTGGCAAATAATGGGTGTGTCTCTCATCAAGAGAGGTGAGTGAGATTTGGAGTGGGGGTGACAGTGTTTGCATGTGTGTGTATGAGAGTTAGTGTTAAGGATGGGGATCAGTGAGGGGATAGGTTTTGAATGTTTATGTGTGAATGTGTGCATTTAAGATTAGGGTAGGGGTTACATAAATGGATAGATGTGATGTTGGAAGTGTGCATTTGTGCATATTTATCTGAGTCTCATGTAGTGGCAGTGTTATGGGAAGATTTTTTTATAAGGTGAGATGCAGAGTTAAGGTTGAAGGAAGGGGCAGGTTTAGGATTAGTGATAGCACCCACCACTATAATGGTCATGGGTGAATGAAGCCTTCCTGTAATTCTACCACTATTTAGAAGCATTTGAGATTAGTGTTATGGGGGATTTATTGTGTAGCTCTGGAAAGGATATAGTCCTCTCTATCATTTGTAGGACAGATATTTAGCGTGTTTAATATTATGTACATTTGGATCATAGGCGGTTTCTAGGCTATTGGCCCTAAGGGCTCTACAAGTCTAGCCATGTTATAGCTTGCTCCTTTATAGACCAAGATATACAGTCTATGTTTCCACATGAATCTAAGATCAGCACCTGCTGCCCCTGTCTAAGAGAGACATACCCCCCCCCCGTGTAAATTTATGGTTTCCCATCCAACTGTCGAGGTTATGCTTAAAAAGGGTCATTGAGGAGCTCTGTTTTTCATGAATTGTGAGTTTGTTCCAGTGGACAGGCAACCATTGGGAGACATATCTGTCTGTCCAGCATGTCCTGTTAATATCACAGGCTAGGTTAGGATGCCTAGAGTGAGTGAATCTTGCTTCATCATGGCAGGGTTTGAGACTGCTCTGTAGGCCAGGCACAAGTTGCCTCTAAGCAGTCTATATGATACTTTGTAAGGTGATAGGGCCTTCAGTCTGTCCGTGTAGGTCATGTGTTGTAGGCCCTGCATTTTCTTGGTTAGAAACCTCTGAGCTCTCTCCAGTTGCTGCAGACATTTGGTGAGGTACATACAGAAGGGAGCATTGTACTCTATTATTGGGCTGATGAGAGCCGAGCACAGGTGAGTTATAACCTTTTTAGCTTGGGATGCTATACCCTTGCTTGTGAGGCGTGCAATGCAAAAGGCCTTCCTTACTACTGTGTATACCTGATGATCAAAATTAAGGCTGCTACTAACTTGAGTTCCTAAATCTCTCACCACTGGGTTTGAACGTAGAAGGATATTATTAACGTTGCAATTAGAAGGGGTTTCTCCTTACATACTACAAAAAGGACTGACACAGACAAATGAATGGTGTCAAAACCACGGACTTAAACTAAATGCAAAAAAATGCATTATAATCCCCTTTGGCAAAAGAGAAACTCCTGCTAATTACAACATTAATAATATCCCCTTAAGTTCAAACTGAATGGTGAGTGATTTAGGAATGCAAGTTGATAGCAGCCTTAATTATGATCATCTTTGTGGATTTGATGACTGCACCCAGTTTGCAGTCTTCAGCAAACTTGGTAAGCCACAGGCAATCTATTTTCGCTTGGACTTCTGAAAAAGTGATACCAAACTGAAGGATGCCTAGTATGGATCCCTGTGAAACACCACTGGTAACAGGTCTGCCAGTAGAGTTGGCATCCCCCACTTTTGAATGTATGCCAATTGGCAGCCTATCAAGTGACATAAGGAATAATCCCCAGCTGGGTGAGTTTCTTAAAGATGTCTGAGTGAGGGATTGAGTCAAAGGCCTTGGTTAGGTTGAGATAGGCAGCATGAACTATTTTGCCTTCATCCAGGGCCTTGGTGACATTCTTGAAGAAGTCCAGCAAGATTAGCAATCAAGATCTTCCCTTAAAAAAGTCAAACTGGATCGGGTCAAGAGTTTGAAGGTCACATATATCCTTCTTGATAATATCCATGATGATTGTCTCCATGGCCTTGCAGATAAGTTTGGTTAGGCTTATGGCACTACAGTTCCTGGGGTTGGTTGAGGGACCCCTTTATGGAAAGGGATTACGTTTCCTGTTTTCCACTCAGCTGGGACAAAAACAGAGCTTAGACTGAGATTGAAGAGCATGCTCAGTGGTACTGCTAACTCATGTTTTTGATCATTTTATAAGCGGCCTGGGATGTTGTCCCATAGAGGCTGTGTTTCTGGCCTTGGAGAGTGCAGCCATGACATGGTTTCTGGATTTATTAGGCAGAGGACTTGTGGCAGGTATATTATGGGGTATGATCGGTAGGAACAGGGGATGAAGTTTTCACCAAACCTGTCTGCTAGTAGGTTGGTAATGTCATCAGGTTCAGTGTATGTGGTACAATCCACAGCTAGTTTGGCACAATAGTGGGCCTTCCCTTTAAGATTTTTAAGTGGTACAATCCACAGCTAGTTTGCCACAATAGTGGGCCTTCCCTTTAAGATTTTTAAGTGGTACAATCCACAGCTAGTTTGGCACAATAGTGGGCCTTCCCTTTAGGATTTTGGATGCAGCTAAAAAATACTTTGTGATTTACCTTAACTAGTGGTGCTCTAATAGGAAAATGAAATATTAAAATTACTGCCCTGCTTGGTATTCATACACTTATACCTCTTCACCCTCAACACTCTACAAATATTCTTATGTCTGTCTTGCCAGAAATTATTGTGTATGACAATGTAAAAATAATATGATGTGCAGTACCGTAGAAAAAAGAATTTGAGAAAAATGGTATTATATACAAAGTGATAATATGTTTCCATTCAACTGCAATGTACTGACTCTTAAATATTGAAATTCTGAGAACATTCAGGACTTCCATACTTAAATAAAGTACTACAGAGAAAAATGTGATTATTATTTCTATGATGCCTCACAAAAATCAGTGGAGTACTCAGGCATGACTTTAACTAACAGTAGTATGTGTAGCTGACCATGCACCACACAGCACAGCCCTCTGGTATTACTGCATGCCTCAATTATATGAGTTTTTACAAGAAAGGAAATGCTGATTTGAATATTATGTTCCATAGTTCTAGAGTGTATGCTGCATCTTTACCTGTGCATCTGTATACCCTGCACAACTCTGCCATGCATGATTCCTTACAATTCATTTAGCTGGTTATCATTAGTCATAGCAGAACTGGAAGTGAAAGCTGCAGTGGCAACGTGGGTCACTTCCCCACCAGACTGGCACATGATCATATTATGCAGAAAGCAACAGGCAGTAACCATCCTTCATGCAGAGGCTGGGTCATAGTGAAGGGCATCCCCAGACTCATCCAGGCACCTGAAATGGCCCTTCTGTAGACTGAAGACCCTCTCAGTGATAATATATGTATGGGACAGGGTGTTTTATAGGAGTCATTCCACATCCCTGCCCAGACACCCTCAATGACAATACAGATCTAGTACAGGGATATGTTATAGGTCTCATGAAGTTCCACTTAGATTTCCTCACTGGGTGTCATGATCCATGGCTCCAGTGGATATGCATTATAACTTGAAAAACAAATAAAAAACAAAAAATTAAAGAAAAGTTTAGCATTCAGAAATACATTTTAATATGTATTAGTACAAATACTATATGCATATGCATATATATATATATATATATATATATATATATATATATATATAAATACACACACAAATATGTATATATATATATATATATATATATATATATATATATATATATATATATATATATATATATGTATATATATATATACATATATGTATGTGTGTGTGTGTGTATATATATATATATATATATATATATATATATATATATATATATATATATACACATATATGTATATATATATATATATATATATACATATATATATATATATATATATATATATATATATATATATATATATATATATATATATATATATATATATATATATGCATACATGGATAAAATTCTCGTCACTGAATTCACACATCACTGAACTTCAGAAACCTGACTCCAGATTAGCAAACGTGAAGTTCAACAAAAATGTTTTTTTCTAAATTGCACTTCTCCAAACCCAGCAAAAAAAAAAAAAAATCAAATACACTTGCAACACTTTCTGCAGGAGGACAAGCCCCACTGCATGTACCCCTCTTGCGTGCGGCTGCAACCCTCCCTCCACAACCCCTTGCCACTTATATATACCAACTCCAAGATTGCACTACAGTGAAGAAAAGGTTATATTTCCTTATCCGCACTATACTGTGATCCATATCAAGATGCTCCACCTGCTACATGTGCTCCACTATAAATAATACAAAAAAAAAAATCATATATTTTCTTTTACATAATGCTGGAAATGCCAGTCATTCCTTGACAACACATGGTTCGGAAAAGTGATTTTTCATTGAACTGCACTTTTGCTAATCCAGAGTCAGGTTTCTGAAGTTTGGTGATGTGTGAATTTGGTGACAAGAAGTATACCCATATATAGACATACACATGTATAATATATATATATATATATATATATATATATATATATATATATATATATATATATATATATATATATATATGTGTATACATTTGTGTCCAGCTTACTAACAAGATGACCCCAGTGGGCATCCTACCATGCCACAAGAGGTGGTAAAGTGAATCAGTTTTTCACAGATGAGAATCATGTTCAGTGCCAGGATGCTGGGCAGAGACATTGGTAATACATGCTGTTGCAGCACACACTACCTGGCAACTGATGGAATGGTAGCCCTTCCCACTGAAGTAATGTCCCTCTATGGATAAGAGGGACATCTAATTGCAACATGAGTTCAGTCTATCATGCCAAATACCAAGGGAATCATACCACCCAAAAAAAAAAAAGCAGCCATAGTCCCACAATGGTTTTATGTGACATTGGGAAACAAATGTACTGATTCACACATGCCAAGAATACATCCAGTAAGTGCTGCATTATCCTCGAGGCAGGAGTCTGCGAGATCCTCAGCATGTTCCCAGTTTGTCTCTGTAAGGTCCTCATGGAAAGTATAGTAAGGGTGGCATACACATCTGTGTCCACAGGACTAGGAAGTCCATGTATTCTTCGAGTACCTCTATGGGGTTCAAATATACCCATTAAAACTCTTACAATGTCCCTGTCCCTATCAAGGACTTTCAGAGTTTTCAAAGTTATACTGAGTTATCCTTTGTTTATATTTTTGGCTTCTTGACCAATGAGCATTGCTGGGTAGAAGCAGTTTTGTGTGAACCAAGACAAGCAACTCACACCTGGAAATAGCAAAACTAGCAGCAAGTGATAACATTATCATCGACTGCAACTCAGATTTGGCATAACTTCCATTTATTGTATAAATTTATATAACAGTGCAGACATGCAGGAGAGTTTCACTATGAATTGCAAGTAGAGAATACTTCATTAGAATGTGAGTTACATCATTTCTCAATTACATCTCAATATTACATCATTTGCAGAGACTCAGTCAAGGTCGTTGTGCAGCTGTGATCATTCGCAGACATCGCAGATAGCCTAAATGCATTAACGGGAATTACTCTGAATACCACTCTAAATATTAAAGATTATCAAATTAGTTGGTGCACATGCATGTACTTAAAAACACAGGCAAACACACAGACACACAAAGATTCTTAACAGTATAGTGAAAGATTGGAAGTACTACGGAAAATCAGAATACATGCATTTGGTCGCTCAACCAACTACCGAAGGTCGTTATTTCCGAACCAGAACGTCAAATTTCAAGGTGCCGAACGGTCGGAATGTTGTAAAAAAACCTCTGAATTCGACATTCTTGACCGGTCTACCAGCTAAACAAGTGCTACCATGGGTCAAAAGGGGGGGGGGATTTTTTGCATTTCGACATAATTGTATTCGCAGTTATGCAAAGTCATCGCACTGCTTTCGAACATTTTCCGTTCGGCCATCCACCAGCTGACCAAATGTGTGCATACCAGTAAAATCACCAGCAAACTAAATATGTAATTATTTAATCATTTATTTTTTTCCATTAAAAATCAATAGCAAAGCATGAACAAGCCAGTGTAGCAGACAAATAATGAACTTAGGTTTATTGTAGTTTGAATCATGAATTTGCTACTAAAACAGTTGTTACATAAAAATTACCTACTTGATGATGGACATTGTAATATATCTCTCTGTGTGTATGTTATGCATAAATCTATCTACCTGTCTCTCTAAATTATTTTATGTTTATCTTTTGACTAGTTTTAATTCCTCATGAGTCTTAGCAGATGTATGAAACTGGCCCTTTCCCCATCTACCTTCACACCTTGAATAAAACTAAAGTGAATACTTTTCTTAATTTATACATTGGAAGAGTGTGTGTCTCTCCAAAAAGGTATTCATGTGTTCTCTGGCATATGCTCCTTAGAGGAAATTTATACATATCATGATGCTATGAGTGATAAAAAAATCTTGTCTGCGGTGTTTGACAACCTAGTCATATTTGTATATCTTTGGCTTGTATAATAGGAACAATTATATATCGGTCTCTTTTGATAGACCAAAGTAATTAAACCTGTACAAGCTGTTTGCCAAAGAAGTTTTAATTTCATCTTTGATATATGACAGACTAATCATGATGAATATAATAAATATTGATTTAGCTATATTATAGGATGTAAAAAGTAAAATGTGATATTGTTCACAATTAATAGCTATGAACAAAGGTGTCAGTTTTTAATAGGGCCAGCTCTTAAAAATTGAAAGTTCAACATTATTCACCACAATAAGAGGAAAGGTTACACATACATAATTTTAATTTTATGAAAACACTAAAACTGTCTAGAAAATAAATGCCTTTTTATACAATCATTGCCAGTTAAGCAGACCTGAGCCAAACAACAAATTCACACTGTATCTGTAATAACTGTTAATCAGCTTTTCAAGACTAATTACACACACAGAATACTCTAAGTGGATTTGGGGTCTGTGTGCTGTAAAATAAGGAAAATTTATAGTTTTTTTCAAATTAACTTTCTTAGTCTTCAGCTGAGACAATGTGGAATTACTGTTGCATATGAAATTCATCAGCATGCTATTGAAGTATTTGCCATTAAAATCATGTATCATAAGTGGATGTAAAGTGTTGTTTTTGTAAAGGAATGTAAAAAAAGTGAGACACAGCACAAGTTTAACTACAG